>NW_026463973.1:0-54674 GCF_027475565.1 Acinonyx jubatus
TTCCTTTCTAAAAACAAGCTCCTCATTAACTCATTTTAACAACCTAACATGCATCCTTCCATATTTTTCTACATTCCTATAATCCATTACAATAAACACATGCATGTATGTATAAACACATACAGGTTTTTTTCTTTGTCGTGGCTACCAAAATGGTATCCTATTAATCACATTTTTCTGCATCTTGTGTATTTCATGTAATGATAAACTTGTGTGAATGTCTCCAAGTCCACTTGTACAGTTCTAACACATCCCTTTATTTTATTTTATTTTTAAAGTTTGTTTGTTTGTTTGTTTGTTTATTGAATATGAAATTTATTGTCAAATTGGTTTCCATACAACACCCAGTGCTCATTCCAACAGGTGCCCTCCTCAGTACCCATCACCCACTTTCCCCTCCCTTCCACCCCGCATCAATCCTCAGTTTATTCCCAGTTGTTAAGAGTCTCTGATGGTTTGGCTCCTTCCTCTCTAATCTCTTTTTTTTTTCTTCTCCTCCCCCATCGTCTTCTGTTAAGTTTCTCAGGATCCACATAGGAGTGAAAACATATGTTATCTGTCTTTCTCTGTATGACTTATTTCACTTAGCATAACACTCTCCAGTTCCATCCACGTTGCTACAAAAGGCCATATTTCATTCTTTCTCATTGCCATGTAGTATTCCATTGTGTATATAAACCACAACTTCTTTATCCATTCATCAGTTGATGGACATTTAGGCTCTTTCCATAATTTGGCTATTGTTGAAAGTGCTGCTATAAACATTGGGGTACAAGTGCCCGTTGGCATCAGCACTCCTGCATCCCTTGGGTAAATTCCTAGTAGTGCTATTGCTGGGTCATAGGGTAGATCTATTTTTAATTTTTTGAGGAACCTCCACACTGTTTTCCAGAGCAGCTGCACCAGTTTGCATTCCCACCAACAGTGCAAGAGGGTTCCCGTTTCTCCACATCCTCGCCAGCATCTATAGTCTCCTGATTTGTTCATTTTAGCCACTCTGACTGGTGTGAGGTGATATCTGAGTGTGGATTTGATTTGTATTTCCCTGATGAGGAGCGACGTTGAGCATCTTTTCATGTGCCTGTTGGCCATCCGGATGTCTTCTTTAGAGAAGTGTCTATTCATGTTTTCTGCCCATTTCTTCACTGGATTATTTGTTTTTCGGGTGTGGAGTTTGGTGAGCTCTTTATAGATTTTGGAGACTAGCCCTTTGTCCGATATGTCATTTGCAAATATCTTTTTCCATTCCGTTGGTTGCCTTTTAGTTTTGTTGATTGTTTCCTTTGCAGTGCAGAAGCTTTTAATCTTGATGAGGTCCCAATAGTTCACTTTTTGCTTTGAATTTCCTTGCCTTTGGGGATGTGTCAAGTAAGAAATTGCTGTGGCTGAGGTTAGAGAGGTTTTTTCCTGCTTTCTCCTCTAGAGTTTCATGGTTTCCTGTCTCATATTCAGGTCCTTCATCCATTTTGAGTTTATTTTTGTGAATGGTGTGAGAAAGTGGTCTAGTTTCATCCTTCTGCATGTTGCTGTCCAGTTCTCCCAGCACCATTTGTTAAAGAGACTGTCTTTTTTCCATTGGATATTCTTTCCTGCTTTGTCAAAGATTAGTTGGCCATACTTTGTGGGTCTAGTTCTGGGGTTTCTCTTCTATTCCATTGGTCTATGTGTCTGTTTTTGTGCCAGTACCATGCTGTCTTGATGATTACAACTTTGTAGTAGAGGCTAAAGTCTGGGATTGTGATGCCTCCCGCTGTGGTCTTCTTCTTCAAAATTACTTTGGCTATTCAGGGTCTTTTGTGGTTCCATATCAAATTTTAGGATTGCTTGTTCTAGCTTCGAGAAGAATGCTGGTGCAATTTTGATTGGGATTGCATTGAATGTGTAGATAGCTTTGGGTAGTATTGACATTTTAACAATATTTATTCTTCCAATCCATGAGCACGGAATGTTTTTTCCATTTCTTTGTATCTTCTTCAATTTCCTTCATAAGCTTTCTATAGTTTTCAGCATACAGATCTTTTACATCTTTGGTGAGGTTTATTCCTAGGTATTTTATGCTTCTTGGTACAATTGTGAATGGGATCAGTTTCTTTATTTCTCTTTCTGTTGCTTCATTGTTACTGTATAAGAATGCAACTGATTTCTGTACATTGATTTTGTATCCTGCGACTTTGCTGAATTCATGTATCAGTTCTAGCAGACTTTTGGTGGAGTCTATTGGGTTTTCCATGTATAATATACATGTCATCTGCAAAAAGTGAAAGCTTGACTTCATCTTTGCCAATTTTGATGCCTTTGATTTCCTTTTGTTGTCTGATTGCTGATGCTAGCACTTCCAACACTATGTGAAACAACAGCGGTGAGAGTGGACATCCCTGTCGTGTTCCTGATCTCAGGGAGAAAGATCTCAGTTTTTCCCCATTGAGGATGATATTAGCTGTGGGCTTTTCATAAATGGCTTTTATGATGTTTAAGTATGTTCCTTTCTATCCTGACTTTCTCGAGGGTTTTTATTAAGAAAGGATGCTGAGTTTTGTCAAATGCTTTTTCTGCATCGATTGACAGGATCATATGGTTCTTTTCTTTTCTTTTATTAATGTGATGTATCACATTGATTGATTTGCGAATGTTGAACCAGCCCTGCATGCCCAGGAATGAATCCCACTTGATCATGGTGAATAATTCTTTTTATATGCTGTTGAATTCGATTTGCTAGTGTCTTATTGAGAATTTTTGCATCCATATTCATCAGGGATATTGGCCTCTGGTTCTCTTTTTTTGCTGGGTCTCTGTCTGGTTTAGGAATCAAAGTAATGCTGGCTTCATAGAATGAGTCTGGAAGTTTTCCTTCCCTTTCTATTGTTTGGAATAGCTTGAGAAGGATAGGTATTATCTCTGCTTTAAATGTCTGGTGGAATTCTCCTGGGAAGCCATGTGGTCCTGGACTCTTATTTGTTGGGAGATTTTTGATAACTGATTCAATTTCTCCGCTGGTTATGGGTCTGTTCAAATTTTCTATTTCTTCCTGTTTGAGTTTTGGGAGTGTGTGGGTGTTTCAGGAATTTGTCCATTTCTTCCAGGCTGTCCAGTTTGTTGGCATGTAATTTTTCATAGTATTCCCTGATAATTGCTTGTATTTCTGAGGGATTGGTTGTAATAATTCCATTTTCATTCATGATTTTATCTATTTGGGTCATCTCCCTTTTCTTTTTGAGAAGCCTGGCTAGAGGTTTATGCAATTTTGTTTATTTTCTCAAAAAAACAACTCTTGGATTCATTGATCTGTTCTACAGTTTTGTTTTGTTGTTTTGTTTTTTTTAGATTCTATGTTGTTTATTTCTGCTCTGATCTTTATTATTTCTCTTCTTCTGCTGGGTTTGGGGTGTCTTTGCTGTTCTGCTTCTATTTCCTTTAGGTGTGCTGTTTGATTTTGTATCTGGGATTTTTCTTGTTTCTTGAGATAGGCCTGGATTGCAATGTATTTTGCTCTCAGGACTGCCTTCGCTCCATCCCAAAGCGTTTGGATTATTGTATTTTCATCTTCATTCATTTCCATGTAATTTTTAATTTCTTCTCTAATTGCCTGGTTGACCCATTCATTCTTTAGTAGGGTGTTCTTTAACCTCCATGCTTTTGGAGGTTTTCCAGACTTTTTCCTGTGGTTGATTTCAAGCTTCATAGCATTGTGGTCTGAAAGTATGCATGGTAGGATCTCAATTCTTGTATACTTATGAAGGGCTGTTTTGTGACCCAGTATGTGATCTATCTTGGAGAATGTTCCATGTGCACTTGAGAAGAAAGTATATTCTGTTGCTTTGGGATGCAGAGTTCTAAATAGATCTGCCAAGTCCATCTGATCCAATGTATCATTCAGGGCTCTTGTTTCTTTATTTATCCTGCATCTAGATGATCTATCCATTGCTGTTAGTGGAGTATTAAAGTCCCCTGAAATTATCACATTCTTATCGATAAGGTTGCTTATGTTTGTGATTACTTGTTTTATATATTTGGGGCCTCCCGTATTCAGTGCATAGACATTTATAATTGTTAGCTCTTCCTGATGGATAGGCCCTGTAATTATTATATAATGCCCTTCTTCATCTCTTGTTACAACCTTTAATTGAAAGTCTAGTTTGTCTGATAGAAGTATGGCTACTCCAGCTTTCTTTTGACTTCCAGTAGTAGTGATAGATAGTTCTCCATCCCCTCACTTTCAATCTGCAGGTGTCCTCAGGTCCAAAATGAGTCTCTTGTAGACAGCAAATAGATGGGTCTTGTTTTTGTATCCATTCTGACACCCTATGTCTTTTGGTTGGCGCATTTAGTCCATTTACATTCAGTGTTATTATAGAAAGATATGGGTTTAGAGTCATTGTGATGTCTGTAGGTTTCATGCTTGTAGTGAGTGATATCTCTGGTACTTTGCGGTCCTTGTAACATTTCACTCACAGAATCCCCCTTAGGATCTCTTGTAGGGCTGGGTTAGTGGTGATGAATCCCTTCAGTTTTTGTTTCTTTGGGAAGACCTTTATCTCTCCTTCTATTCTGAATGACAGATTTGCTGGATAAAGGATTCTCAGCTGCATATTTTTTTTCTGTTCATCGCATGGAAGATTTCCTGTGGTTCCTTCCTGGCCTGCCAAGTGTCAATAGATAGATCTGTCACTAGTCTTATCAGTCTCCCTTTATATGTTAGAGCGTGTTTATCCCTAGCTGCCTTCAGAATTTTCTCTTTATCCTTGTATTTTGCCAGTTTCACTATGATATGTCATGCAGAAGATTGATTCAAGTGACGTGTGAAGGGAGTTCTCTGTGCCTCTTGGATTCCAATGCCTTTTTCCTTTCCCAGATCAGGGAAGTTCTCAGCTATGATTTGTTCAAGTACACCTTCAGCCCCTTTCTCTCTCTCTTCCTCTCTGGAATCCCTATTGTATGGACATTGTTACGTTTCATTGCATCACTTAGTTCTCTAATTCTCCCCTCATACTCCTGGATTTTTTTATCTCTCTTTTTCTCAGCTTCCTCTTTTTCCATAATTTTATCTTCTAACTCACCTATTCTGTCCTCTGCCTCTTCAATCTGAGCTGGGGTCACCTCTATTTTATTTTGCACCTCATTTATAGCATTTTTTTTAGCTCCTCCTGACTGTTTCTTAGTCCCTTGATCTCTGTAGCAATAGAATCTCTGCTGTCCTCTATACTTTTTTCAAGCCAAGCCATTAATTTTATGACTATTATTTTAAATTCATGTTCTGGCATATTGCTTAAATCATTTTTGATCAATTCTTTAGCTGTCACTACTTCCTGGAGTTTCTTTTGAGGAGAATTCTTCCATTTCATCATTTTGGGTAGTCCCTGGAGTGGCGGGAAACTGCAGGGCACTTCCCCTGTGCTGTCTGGAGTAACTTGTGTTGGTGGGTGGGGCCGCAGTCAGACCCAATGTCTGTCCCAGCCCGCCGCTGGGGCCACAGTCAGACTGGTGTGTGCCTTATCTTCCCCTCTCCCAGGGTCAGGACTCACTGTGGAGTGGTGTGGCCCCTGTCTGGGCTACTTGCACCCTGCCAGGCTTTGTGGTGCTGCTTCGATGGGATCTGGTGTATTAGCTGGGGTGGATCTGCAAGGTGCACAGTGGCGGGAAGGGCAGGCCCAGCTCACTTTGCAGTTGGTGGTCCACTGCGGGAGGGGCCCTGTGGCACCGGGAGGAGGCAGACCCATCGGAGCGATGGATCCACAGAAGCACAGCGTTGGGTGTTTGCATGGTGCAAGCAAGTTCCGTGACGGGGAGCTGGTTCCCTTTGGGATTCTGGCTGGGGATGGGCGAGGGAGATGGCGCTGGCCAGCGCCTTTGTTCCCCGCCGAGCTGAGCTCTGTCTTCCAGGGCTCCAACAACTCTCCCTCCCGTTGTCCTCTTGCCCTCCCGCTCACTGAGCAGAGCTGTTGACTTATGACATTCCAGATGTTAAGTCCTGCTGGCTGTCAGAACTCACGCAGTCCAGCCCCTCCGCTTTTGCAAGTCAGACTCAGGGGCCCTGCCTTGCCAGGCGGGCTGCCCCTCCACTGCCCCGGCTCCCTCCCCGCCAGTCCGTGTAGCGCGAACCACCTCTCCGCCCTTCCTACCCTCATCCCCGGCCTCTTGTCTATGCTTGGCTCTGGAGAGTCCGTTCTGCTAGTCTTCTGGCGGTTTCTGGGTTATTTAGGCAGATTGTGGGTGGAATCTAAGTGATCAGCAGGACGCTGGTGACCCCAGCATCCTCCTACGCCACCATCTTCTCTCATTCCTATTTATTTATTTTGAAGACTGAAGTGAGTGAGCATGGGGAAGGGGCAGAGAGGGAAAGAGAGAATCCCAAGCAGCCTCTGTACTGATGCGGGGCTTGATCCCATCAACTGTGAGATCACGACCCCCCCACCCTGACCAGAAATCAAGAGTTGGATGCTTAATCGACCTGAGCCACCGAGGATCCCTGCTAACTCTTCTTTTACATGGTGATGTAACATTTTACGGTGTAGGTATATTAAGAATTTATTTCGCTCTTCGTCTTTTGGTGAGCCTCAGTTTTTGTCTTCAGTACTACTATACAGCATCCCTCAAACATAGGACTTTATATACTTGTGCTTGTACTTCTTTGGAATAGATATCCAGGAGTTGGATTACTGAGTAAAGTTGTGTAGGGTGTGTGTGTGTGTCCTGTGTGTGTGCACGTCCAGCTGTCTGCGTGTAGTTTTTACTGACATGGCTTCAACAAGTTTTGCCTTTTAAAATCCAAAAGTCTTCACTCTTCAGATTTTTCCCACTCACGTACATGAATAACCTTTTCCCGCATCCTTACCTATAATTGGAATTACAACTCTTATGGTTTCTCACTCTCGGTGTAAGTAAAACTAATAATTTTCATTATTTTCTCGTGGTTTGCATTTATCACACTACCATAGAAATTTTATCTCCCTCTGCCCATATGTTATTAATCATTGGGAACTTAGATTTTCTACTCGTGATTGAATTCGATTGTATTATTCCTATTCTGTGAATTACGAGTTTGTCATTTTTTCTAGTCAAAGTTTGTCTCCGACGTGATCTTTCCTATAGTAATTTGATAGGAATCCTTTGTCATATTTATTAAAATGTATTTCCTGTCTTGTGGTTTTGTATATTAAGGCCTCTTTTTGTCATTCAAAAATTTTAATTTGTATATAGTCAAATGTTAATATTTTTTTCTAACCTTCAGTAAGTTCTCCTCACATATTCTTTCTCATAACAACTTGCCGATATTTTTGTCATTTGTTTTTTCAAATAAAGTTTATATTATTTTATACAATTCCAAAATAAGAACAACTGTGCATTCTAGTTACTATTGAATTAACCATATTCTAATTTGGGGAGGCTTGATTTCTTTGTGGTAAGTAATTAAATCTTCTCATCAAAGAGCATCCATCACATCTGTTTGCTCAGATTTTGTTTTCTGTGTTTCCATAAGATTTTATTCTTCATATAATTCTGCTTTTCTTGTCAAATTTATTTCTAAATATTTTATATTGTTTCACTATAATAAATGGAATGTTTTTCCAGTTCCTACTTCCTTCCTCCTTAACTTTTTGTATTTAAGCTTTACTCTGAGAGTCTTGTTGTAAATCATCGTCCAAGGTTCACAGAAGTGGATTATTGATTGCTTTTGCGAGATGGTGAAAAAAGGTTAAGTGACTTCGATTAATATGTCCGATTCTTACCTGGAGGAAACTAGGTAAATTTATCCAACTATCTAAACATCCTCTGCTGTGTGTCTTTTCATTTGAATCTCCAGGTGCATTTCCCATTCGTTTGCACCCTGCTGTCCTGCCCCAGATGCCTTTGCCCTCTGGCTTCTGATTGAGCTTGTCCAGTGAGAAGGCCTGCCAGATCAAAGGATAGGGGAGTGGATGTTGTGGTATTTATTGCCACTGAGCTCCCCTCTCTGTAGGTTCATCACTGGCTGGCTACATCTCTCAAATGAAGCTCTCAGCTTCTGTAGAGTGTCCCTATATCCTCAGCTCTCTTGATCTTGGGATATACAGTAAAGTGCTTTCCTCTCCCTCCTTCAGGCCTAGAATTGCTAAAACACCCATCAGTTACTAGCCCAGGAATGCTGATTATCCTTTTTGTTCAATCTTATACCCCTGCCCCCATCTCATTGGTTCCTTTATTAGACTCTCCTGAAATCACCCAATTTGACCGTTTTCTGGTTCCTGCTGTGACCCTGAATTATACATGCTTGTAAGCTCCATTTTATTATTTCCCTCCATCCTCCTGGTACAGTTTTAAATCGGAGACTCAGAGTACCGTAGATGCACTAGATGAGTAAAAGCTTTGGGGTTAACTTAAATACATAGTTTGAGATGTCCTAAGTAGGGAACATATGACGCATGATATGTTGTGCTAAATCTTCATTTCTAAAGCAAGACTGTAAGGCCATAAATATGCCCAGGAAAATTCTATTGTCTAGACTGTACATGGACACTCTGCCAGGCTCGTCATTTCTTTCACCTACAGTATTAACTTCCTCTCTAACAAACTGGAATTGCAACTCCCAAGGCTGCATACGGATTCAATTTTGCTTCTTTATTCTTGCTGCATTGCAAAACAACCCCCCAAAACAAATACTCTTGCTGTATTGTCTTCTCTCTCTCTCTCGCCCTTTTTACAATTCTCACAAGTTTCAAATGTTTTATGTAGTTTTCCTCAAGTATTATATATATAAGAGTTGGAAATTCTATACAAATTCAAATACAAATTGGTGTGCATCTTGGGAAAAAAATACCAGTCTCCAAATATGGATCTATCTAAGATTTCTTATTACCAGGCCTTTGTGATGTGACATGTATTCTCTTGTAGCCCCTGTTTTCCTGATTTATGAAATGGAATCATTCTTCCTGACCCACTGTATAACATATGATAGTTATTTGGAGAGTTTTAAAACAACATACCTAGTGTGTGTGTGTGTGTGTGTGTGTGTGTGTGTGTGTGTGTGTGTTAAGGTAGTGTGGTGGCAACAAACGTGATAAAGCCCTTGTGGGGATATCTCACCGTATTCACCATCATCAAATTCACAGTGAAGAAAACCCCTATGAATGCAGTGAGTGTGAAAAGGCCTTCAGTTGGAAATCTCATCTTGTGTGACATCCGAAAATCCACCATGGAAAAAATTCTCTGAATGTGGCATGGAATAGGGTCCCATGAGAACCCAAGTTTTGTGGGGTAAGCAATTACTGATGTGTGAAGCATGTTGCTGTGGGTAGAATTAGAAAACTACAGATGAAAATCGGTACTTAACTACCACTGATCATAATGAAGACAAGACTACAAGACTATAAATAGTATTCCTTATTTAGTGTTCAAGTATAGAAAAATGGAGAAAAAAACCTAAGTCTGATTTACAGGTTTGTCAGGTTTCAGGTAAGCCAAAGCTGAGCCAGGCCCGTAACAGACTGTAAAATTGTAATAAGCTGATTTATGTATCGGTTAACAATTCCAATGCAGTTTTGATTTTCCCTTAATTGGATGTAGCATGGCCCCCATCACATATCTTTCACTTACCATGGCTATATCTGCTGACCTCTCTGAGCATCAGCTTCCTTATCTGTAAACCAGGAATAACAACACTTATCAACATTGGGAAGGTTAGATGAGATTCTGTATATGAAAAATTTCTGGTATAATGTGTGGCACATAGTAGACATGCCACAAATTATTACTAATTCTCCCACTTCTCGGATTTGTGCTTGCCACTCCAGTTCCATTGGAACCAGCACGGTCTGTTTTCTTTATCTTTATTATGGGAGTGCTTACTTTTAGACATCTTTGTACAGTAGAGAGTCTGGGCTTATGCAGTCAGGCATCCCTGCTAGTTGCTAGTTCAGTGACCTTGGCAAGATACTCAATCTCTCTGAGCTTTACAGTTCTTAATGGTAAAAAATGGTGATAGTAATAACTGTCTTGCAGAATTGGAAGGATGATTAGAATTACTGTATATAGAATACTTGGCACACAGTAGGCACCTAATAAATGACACCTATTACCATTCTCTACTGTGAGTCTCTCTCCTTTAGAATAAATCCTTTATAGCTGTGAAATTGATTCTAGCTCCCACTGAAACTAGTGACTTCCATATATCTCGTTCTCACTCAAGAAGACAGAATGTATCCAGAAGTGGGCTTTATAGCAGCTTTAAAGAGACTGGGATTCAGGGCTCTGCAATCTGGATTCATCCTTCCTATACAGAGTATCTCCTATGTGCCAGGCAGTTGACATAAATTACCTGCAGCTCTCACAACTCTACCTCTTAGGCAAGTGGGGGATATTCTCTCCATTTGACCAATAAAAATACTGAGGCTCCAAGAGTTCTAAATAACGTTCTCAAGTGTTTGGGGCCAGCATTTGAACACAGTTTTGACCATCACCAGGCCTGTGGTATTTATATTATACTACACTGGTAGCCATTTATTTTATTGAGTGCCTATCGTGTCCCCAGCACTGTGCAAATAATACACACATGAATCACATTGGATTTTCACAACATTGAGAAAAACTGAGGCTCAGGGAGGGTTATTTACGCACAGTTACACAGTTGGTATTGTAATAAAGAGTGTTGTCATTTCTTGAGGGCTTATTGCAAGCCAGGCAGGGTAGTAGATTCTTTACAGAAATTATTTTATTTGCTTCCCATAAGTACGTTTGTGTAAATTAGTTCTCATTTAAAAAAGAGACTACTGAGGTTCAGAGAGGTGAAGTAACTTCGCTGAGATGACACAGTGCCTAAGCGGCAGAACTGGGATTTGAAGCTACTAGTTCCTGAATTGGTGTCAGAGCTATTACATTATACCAAAGTATCCCTCAACCTCATTTCTCATGGCTTCCCGCCTAATTTCCTCTCTTGTGAATACAAGAGTTGTGAAGAACTAGAAGATAGCAGAGGCAAAAGTTTAAGGAAAGACAGAGCACATCACCTGGAATGATGGCCTCCATCACGTATCTTTCAATGACCACCTCTAAAACTGTGGATACATCTGCTGACCTCTCTGAACATCAGTTTTCTGATCTCTAAGCGGGAATAACAGCACCTGTCAATGTTGGGAAGATTAGATAGGATCCCGCCTGTGAAAATTTTCCAATATAATGTACGGCAAACATAGTATGTAGATGTTCAAGTGGAGCAAAGAAGGATATCCCAAATTCTCTCATCCCACGACCACAAAAATTCATATTATGGGGACATCTAAAAGTGGAATAAATGAATATTAAACCACTTTTTATCATCCTAGAACTGGACAAAAGCATTCCTTTGCTCCATAATAGTCCATGACTCCCATTGGCTGTCAGGTTGGCCCAAACTTCTTAGCATGAATATGAAGTATTTTAGGATATAATCCCTTCCTGCTATTTCAGCATTATCTGTCTTCAACCCCTACGCTTCCCAGTCTTTGCACCCTATGATCCATGAATCATACGGAATATCTCGGTTGTCTGAAAGCATCATACTTTCTCTCATTTCTGGGTGCTTGGAATGCTCTTCCCAATACCTGAAATGATCTTCAGTGTACTAATTTCTATTTGTCTTTCCATATGGTTCAGATGCCATCTACTCAAGAAGCGTTCTGTAGCCTCCTCATGCGCTGGCTGGGTTAAATGCTCCACCTCTGTGCTTTCGTAGTGCTCAAAGTGTTTTATTGCTATCCTAATGCTCTCAATGTTGTCTTGGAATAATCTGTTTACTCAGCTATCTCCTCCATCACTCTGAGCTCCTTGAGGGGACTGGATTTTGAAATTCATGGTGCCTGGCACATAGCAGGTGCTGAATAAATGCTTATTCAGCATTTATTGCCAATACGAGTGAGGCTGTTTGATGAAATGCAATTTTTAGAAAAAAAACTTTTATTGTGATAAGAACACTTAACATGAGATCCATCCTCTTAACACATTTTAAGTGTACATTACTGTTACCTTAAGTGCCACGTTGTATGGAAGATCTCTACAGTTTATTCATTTTACTTAACTGAAACGTTATGCTTGTGGATTAATAACTGCCTATTTTCCCCTCCACCTGAGTCCCCGTTAACTACCATTCCAATTTGATTTTATTAATTTCATTATTTTAGATACCTCATATAAGTGGCATCATGCAATATTTGTCTTTTTTGGTCTGGCTTATTTCACTTAGCATGATATTCTCAAGATTCATGCATATTGTCATATATTGCAGAATTTGCTTCGTTTTTAAGGCTGCAAAGTACTCTCCTGTATGTATACAACACATGGCCTACCTTCATGGTCTACCTTTATTCCTTTGCAGGTGGACTTTTAGGTGTTCCAACACCATCTGTTGAAGAGACCGTCCTTTTCCCATTGAACGACCTTGGAACCCTTGTTCAAAATCAATTGACCACATACACAAAGCTTTATTTATGCCTACTCTCCTATTCCATTGGTCTATATGTCTGTCTTTATGCCAGAACCACACTGTTTCTGATTACTGTTAGTAAGTTTTGAAATTAGGAAGTTTGAAGCCTCCAACATTGCTCATTCTTTTCAGAACTGTTTTGAGTATTTGGGGTCCTTTGAGAGTCCCTATGACGTGTAGGATTCATTTTTCCTATATCTGAAAAAAATGTCGTTAAGGATCCTGACAGATATTACATTAAATCTATAGAACGCTTTGGGTACTGTGACATCTTAACACTACTAAGTCTCCCAATACATGAACACGGTATGTCTTTCCGTTAATTTATGTCCTTTTAAAATTTCTTCTGGCATTTTTTTGTAGTTTTCAATGCATAAAACTTTCTTTTTAATTTTTTAATGTTTATTTTTGAGAAAGAGAGAGAGAGACAGAGTGTGAGCGGGGGGTGGGGGTGGGGGTCAGAGAGAGGGAGACACAGAATCCAAAGCAGGCTCCAGGCTGTCAGCACAGAGCCCGACATGGGGCTCGAACTCACAAACCGTGAGATCATGACCTGAACCGGAGTCGGCCGCTTAACTGACTGAGCCACCCAGGCACGCCTCAATGTATAAAACTTTCACCTCCTAGGTTAAGTTTGTTCACAAATATTTTCCTCTTTTGATGCTATTGCTACTGTTGAGTTTAGAGAGTTTTTGTATATTCTAGTACTAATCCTTTTTAAGATATGTGGTTTGAAAATATTTTCTCTAAGGATATAGGTTATCACGTCATCATTTTAACAATTCCTTTCATTTCCAAAGTTACTTAGGTTAACACTGTTTTCCCTCACAATCTTCAGTGAATTATTTTTCATGCATTTGAAATACAGTTAGAATTGTTTGTCACATCCTGCATTCCATCCTGATATTCCTGACTTCCCTAATGATGTTCTAAAATTTTGGATTTAACATTAAATTTCACTTTGTGTGCTGTAAGTCTCTATGGATTTTAACAACTGCACAGTGTCATGTAAACACCAATAAAATGTCACACAGCCTTAGTCTGCTCAGGTTCCTATAACAAAATACCATAGACTGGGTCGCTCAAACAACAGATATTTGTTTTTCACAGTTCTGGGGCCTGAGAAGGTAAAGATCAGGATGCTAGTATGGTTCATTTCTCCGTGAGTACATTCTTTCTGGCCTGAAGATGGCTTCCTTCTAGTTGTGTCGTCACTTGACTAAAGTGAGAGAGAGCTTTGGGCACTTCCTTTTCTTACAAAGACACTACTCCCATCATGAGGGCCATACTCTCATCCAAACCCAATTAATGGCCACCTCCAAATATCACATTGGGGGGTTAGAATTCACATATGAACTCTGAGGGCCAGAGGCACACACATTCCATTCATAACACACATATAATAGTTTCAATTTCCCAAAATGTTCCCTTTCCTTTACCTATTCGTATTCTCATCCTACAACTCCTGCCAAGCACTGACCACTTCACTATCTCTAGTTTTGCCTGTTCCACAATTTCTTATAATTGGATCACACACACACACATATATATATGCACACACACACACATATATATACGCGCGTACACACACACACACACACACACACACACACACATATATATATATGCACACCACATGCACACCAATACATGCACACCACATATGTAGCCATTTGAGACTGGCTTCTTTCACATAGCAATAGGAATTTAGGCTTCATATCTCTCCGTGGCTTGAAAGATCATTCCTTTCTTTTGCCAAATAGTATTCCATCATATGGGTGCACCGAGATCGTTGATTGATTCCCCTATTGATGCACATCTTGGTTGCCACCCGTTTTGTAGTTATGAGTAACAGAGCTACAAACATTGGTATGTAGGATTTTGCCTGGACTGACAATATTGGACTTTGCTGATGCCCTGTGATCCTGGAAAACAATGAAAGTTGAGCGATCTCCTCATGTTATGTTCCAGGAAACTGCTTACTGAAAGGAGTCTTCCTTCCCCCTATGACACAGGGTCCACAGGTGCCCCCTTGTGTGCTATGACAAAACTGGACATGGTATCTCCACATTCCCATTCCACAACCCATGAATGATTATGAACTACTCATGTTTCCTGAACAACTGGAGCAAAATCTTTGATTCCCCCCCCTTCAGTCTGAGCCAGCATACAGCCCCTTCTGAGGGCAGGCTGGCCCCAGGGACAAGCATTCCTTGATTCACTGTCTGTTCACACCACCCTTTCATTCCCTTCCCCTACGCTGGGTTCTCTGTGTCTTCTTTACAAAAGAGCGAGCCTTTTGGCCTAACTCTGGAGATGCTTCTGCTCTTATTTTCCCTATTACAATAGTGCCTCCCCCACCCCTTTTCCTTACAATAATCCTTTGAATAAAGCTTCTCCTTACTAATTCTGGATTTGTATTTTATTTGACAGGAGAAAAGTTTTTAAATCAGTTGGGCAAATACTTGATAGCAGGATTCCTGGCTCCTATTATTGTAAGACTGTGTTTGACTTTGGCAAGAACCATCAAACTGTCTTCCAAAGTTGCTGTATGATTTAGTACTCCAGCCTTAAATGAATGACTGTTCCTGTTGCTCTGCATGCTCACCACTAGTTGGTTTTGCCAGTTTTCTGGTTATTAGCTATCCAAATAATGTGTAGCGTTATGTCATTATTAGTTTAATTTGCATTTCCAAAATGCCAAATGGTCTTGATCATTTTTTCATATGCTCACTTGTCATTTGTATATTTTAATTGGTGAGGTGTCTTTTGCCCATTTTTAATTGAGTTATTTGCTTATTAGTTGTTGAGTTATATCAGTTCTTTGTATATCTGGATACAAATGCTTTATCAGACATGAGGTTTGCAAATATTTTTTCTTCCAGTCTCTGGCTTGCCTTTCACTTCATAATAGCATCTCTTGCAGAGTGCAAGTTTTTTTTTTCTTTTTCTTTTTCCTTTTTTTTTTTTAATAAAATCCTACCTAACTTCCTTCTGTTTTCTTTCTTTCTTTCTTTCTTTCTTTCTTTCTTTCTTTCTTTCTTTCTTTCTTTCTTCTGTCTTTCTTTCTGTCTTTCTTTCTTTCTTTTTTTATTTCTTTCTTATTGATTCTACTTTTGGTGTTGTGTATAAAAGCTCAGCAGGAAACACAAAGCCATGTTGATTTTCTCCTAGACTTGCTTCCTGAGGTGTTATATTTTGAATTTTAAATATAGGCCCTTGGTCCATTTTAAGTTAATGTTTGCAAAAGTGTCGGGTCTGGAGCTAGGTTAAAGTTTGTTTTTACTGTGGAGTCCAAATTGTTCCAGCACCATTTATTGAAAAGGCTATCCTTTCTCCATCATATTGTGTTTGTACCTTTGTCAAGTTCAACTGAGTCATATTACTACAGGTCTGTTTCTGGGCTTGCTGTTCTGATTCACTGAACTCTGTGTCTATTCTTTGTCAATACCATACTGTCCTGATTACTGAACCTTTGTAGTAAGTCTTGAAATAATAGGAGTCCTGTACCTTTATTCTTCTTTTACGGGAGTGTGTTATCGATTCTACAGCCTTCGGTTTTCAATATAAGTTTTAGAGTCACTATGTCAATATCTTAGAGAGCCTGCTGCAATTTTGATGGGTATTCTGTTGTTTCTATAGATAAGTCTGGGAAGAATTGAAATTTTAACGAGTATGAGTCTTCCAGTCCATGTATATGAAATATCTCCCCTTTTAGTTAGATTTTATTTGATTTCTACATCATTGTTTGTGGGTTTTCCACAAAAAGATCCTGTATAGATTTGTCATGTTTGTACATAAGTGCTTCATATGTAGGGTTGCTACTATGAAAGGTAAAAAAAAAATTGGTGTTGAATTGTAGAAGTTCTTTATGTATTTTGAAAACGTACTCTTTATCCAATTAAAAAAAAATTGGCAGAAGACATGAACAGATAGTTCTGCAAAGAAGACATCCAGATGACCAACAGACACACAAAAAGATGTTCAACATCACTTATCATCAGGGAAATGCAAATCAAAACCACAATGACACCTGTCAGAATGGCTAAACTCCAAAACATAAGAAACAACAAGTGTTGGTGAGGATGTCGAGAAAAAGGAACCCCTGTGCACTGTTGGTGGGAATGCAGACTGATGCAGCCACTGTCGATGACAGTATGGAGGGTCCCCAACAAGTTAAAACTGCAACTACCCAGTCCAGTAATTGCACTACCGGGTATTTACCCAAAGAACACCAAAACACTAGTTTGAAGGGATATATGCACCTCTATGTTTATTGCAACACTATTTACAAAAGCCAAATTATGGAAGCAGCCCAAATGTTCATCGATACATAAATGGATAAAGAAGATGTGGTGTGTGTGTGTATGCATACACACACACACACACACACACACACACACACACACACTGGAATAATGTTCAGCCATAAAAAAGAATGAAATCTTTCCATTTGCAATAACATGGATGGATCTAGGGAGCATAACACTAAGCACAATAAGCCTGTCAGAGAAAGACAAATACCATATGATTTCACTCATATGTGGAATCTAAGAAACAAAACAAATGAACAAAGGCAAAAAAGACAAACCAAGAAACAGACTCTTAACTAGAGAAAACAAACAGATGGTTGCCAGAAGGGAGGTGGGTGGGGGGATGGGTGAAATACATGAGGGGGATTAAGAGTACACTTATTTTGATGAGCACTGAGTAATACATGGAATTGTTGAATCACTACCTTGTACACCTGAAACTAATATAACACTGATATGTTCTCTACACTGGGACTAAAAACAAAACAAACAAACAAAAAAAAAACAACAAAAAACGAAAACGAATGACTGTAAAGGAGAAAAGACTCAGAAATGGACATGGTTAAAGATCTGATGAGAGTTAATCATTTACTTTTTTAAAAGGTACTTGTTAAAAAATATCAAATTCTTATTGTTCAGTGTTCCTACATACATAAGCATTTGCCATGTGGATATCGTACGTTGTGTTGTGGGGCCTTATTAAACTCCCTTATTAATTCAACAGATTTTTGTAGATTCTTTGGCATTTTCTGCATAAATAATCATGTCCTCTGTGAATAAAAATTGTTTGATTGCAACATTTCCAATCTGTACACCTTTTAATTTCTCTTTCCTTTCTTAGGTAAGAAGCTGGGGTTCCATTACATGTTGAAAAGGAGTGATGACAGCAGACCGGTCTTAGTGGGGGGAGCGTCTGTCACCCTTAAGTATGATGTTACCTGTAGGTTTTTCATAGATCTTTTCATCAGATTGGGAACATTCCCCTCTATTCCTAGTTTACTGAGAGTTTTTAACATGAATGGTATTGAATTATATCAAATGCTCTCTGCATTGATTGATATGATCATATGATTTTTGTTCTTTAGCCTGTTGATGTGGTAAACTACATCCATTGATTTTCAGATGTTGAACTGGTCTTGTGTGCCTGAAAGATATCGCATTTGGTTGTGGCGTACAATTCTTTTTATGCATTTTTGGATTCAATTTGCTAATATGTTGTTGAAGAATTTTATGACAGCGTTCATGAGGGATCATGGTCTGTAGTTTTCCTTTCTTGCAATGTCTTTGTCTGTCTTGCTCTCAGGGGAAATGCTGACCTCAGAGAATGAGTTAGGAAGCATCCTTCTGCTTCTATTTTCTGGAAGAGATAGTGGCAAATTGGAATCATTTTTTCTTTAAATGTTTGTTTTGAATTCACCAAGGAAAAAGTGTAGGCCCAGGCCACAAATATAGAACTGTTCAGGTTATCTGTTTTTCTGCGTGAGATTTGGTAGTTATTGTCTTTCAAGGAATCTGGCCATTTCCTCTAATGGGTCAAATTTGCAGGCACAGAATTGCCAATGGTCTTCCTTTATTATCCTTTCAGTGCCCACAAGATCAGCAGTGATGTCCATTCTTTCCATTCAGATATCGGTAAGTTGTTGTCTTCTCTCTCTCTCTCTCTCTCTCTCTCTCTCTCTCTCTCTCTCTCTCTCTCTCTCTCTCCTTGGCCTCTTTATTAGTCTTTTCAAAGAACAAGCGTTTGGTGTCACTGATTTTCACATTGTTTTTCCTGCTTTCAATTTCATTGTTTTCTGCTTTGATTTTTATGATGTATTTCCTTCTGTTTAGTCTTAAGTAGGTCTCTTTTCCTATCTTCCTAAGGTTATTGATTTTAGATTGTTGTTCTTCTCCAGTATGTGCGTGGATGCTCCAAATTTAATTTCCTTCTAAGGAACGCTATTGCTGTATCACAATAATTTGGTAAGTTTTATTTTCATTTTAATTTAGTTCAGAATGTCTTGAAGTTTCTCCAGAGTCACCTCCTTTCATCCATGTGTCGATTCCAAGTTTTTTTTGTTTTCTTTCAAAACATAGGCTGCTTATCCATGTAATTTTTTGTTGTTGATTTCTAGCTTAATTCCATTGTGGATTGAGAACCAAATACTTTGTGTGACTTCTATTACTTTATGTTTGTAAAGGTGTGTTTTCTGTCCCCACATATGGTCTATCTTTGTGAATGTTCCCCATGAGCTTGAGAGGCTATGGATTCCAGTGTTGTTGAATGGAGTGTTCTATACAAGTCAGGTAGATTGTGTTGACGGATAATGCCATTTGGGTTATCGATATCTTTTGAACATCTGCTTGACTGCCTGCTTGATTTGTCAATTAATGACAGAGGGGTGTTGAAATCTCCCACTGCGATCAAGGATTTGTGTATTTCTCCTTGAACTTTTATCAGGTTTTGCCTCCTATGTTTTGACGCTGTTTAACGTTGTTGTTAGGGGCTTACGCACTTAGGATTGTTATGTCCTCTAGGAGAAATGACTCCTTGATCATTTTGGAATACTCCTCTTTCTCCCTGGCAGTTTTCCTTGTTCTGATGTCTGCTTTGTCTGAAATTAATGTAGCTCCTGCATCTTGCTTTGGATTAGTGTTAGCAGGGTAAACACTATTTTCCTATGCCTTTACTGTTAAGTTATCTGAGTCTTTGTGTTGAGTGTGAGGTTCTCGTAGGCAACTTACTGTTGGGTCTTTTCTTTTGTCCACTCTGAAAGTCTCTGTCTTTAATGGGTGTACTTAGGCCATTCTCATTTAGAGTGATTACTGATATAATCGGATTGGTATTTGTACCTGTTTTCTAATCACTGCATTTGTACTTTGTTTCTCTGTGCCCCTCTGTTTCTGCCTTGTTTAGATTTACCAGTGGTTTTTATAGGGTTCTGTTATCCCCTCTTTTAGCATATTGCTGATACTGCTTTTCAAATCGTTTTCAGTGGTTGCCCTAGAGTTTACAGTATACACTTTTACTAAGCTAAGTGCACCTTCAAATAACGCTATGCATTAGTAGTGGCAGGTACCTTCTAACAGAGTATTCTTAATTCCTCCCTCCCATTGCTTGCAATACTCCTATCCATGCACCATGATCACTCAGTACATTGTGCTATCCTGTTTCAGAGAACAGTCATCTTTTAGATGACACAAGAATAAGCATAAAAGATGTTATTTTATCTCCAGTTTACTTCATGAGCCTCTTCCTTTCGTTAGGTAGACCCACGATTCCGACCCATATTATTCTCCTTCTGCCTGAAGAACGTCTCTTAACCTTGTGAGGCAGGTTTTCTGGAAACGGAGTTGCTCAACTTTTTGTTTGTTTGTTTGTATAAGAAAGTCTTTGCCTTTTGTTCATATTTTACTGGAAATAGATTTCTAGGTAGGTGGTTTTCCTTTTCATTCAACACCTGAAATATTTCATTTCACTCTACCCATTCTTTGCATGGGTTTTAATGAGAAGTCAGCTGTAATTCTTATTCACATGCCTCTGTAGGTAAGCGGCTTTCCTCCTCTAGTTTGTTCTTTCAACATTTTCTTTGTTCTTTGTTTTATACAGTTTGAACCTGACAAGTCTAGATGCGTGTGCCTGTGTGTACTTAGCACATATGCTGCTTGGTATTTACTGAGATTCCTGAATCTATGGTTTGGTGCCTGTCATTTCTTTGGGCAGTTCTTGGGCCTTATTACTTCCAATTTTCCTTCTTCTCTGTCACCTCTATCTTTTCCCCTTTATTGGAATTTGGATTAATATGTCAAACTCTTAGGGGTGCCTGGCTAGCTCAGTCAGTTAAGCGTCCAGCTCTGGGTTTTGACTCAGGTCATGATCTCATGATCCCACTCTCCTTGAGTTCCAGCCCCACAGCTGTCTCTGGGCTGACAGTGCGGAGCCTGCTTGGTATTCTCTCTCTGCCCCTCCCTTGCTTGCTCTCTCACACACACTCTCTCTTTCAAAATAAATAAATGAACTTTAAAAAAATGTGTCAGACTCTTTCCAATTTCACATGGCAGGATGTTCAGTTATGGGTTTTTTTTTCTTTTTCTGTTTTTACATCTTAGCATTTCCATTTGGAAAAAGTTTTATTGACCTATGACCTACCTTCAAGCTCACTGATTCTTTTCCCCATCGTGCTGAGTCTACTGACAAGCCCTCATTTCTGTCACTGTGTTTTTATTTTCTAGTATTCCCTCTTAATTCTTTCTCAGAATTTCCATCTCTCTGCTTACATTACCCATCGGCTTTTGCATGTTGCCTATTTTTCCATCAGAGCCCTTGACAAATTAAATCCTAGTTATTTTAAATTCCCCGTTTGACAATTCCAACATGTGTGTCATATCAGAGACTGGCTCTGATGCTTGCTTTGTCTCTTCATTCTCTTAAATTTTGTCATGCTTTGCGATTTTTTGTTGAAAGCCAGACATGTTCTTCTGGGTAATAGGACCTGATGTCAATAGGCATTTAGTGTGAATATTTGTGTTAATCTGGCTAGGAACAAGGCTGTGTTTTATATTTGCTGTAGCTATAAGTGCTAGAAGCTTCCAGTTCCTCTAGTGTCCTTCTGTTGGTCTCCTCTCCTGAATTTGGGCTTCCCAAATCACTCCTGCTCACAGAGAATCTGTGGTTTTGCAGTGCTTTCAAGCTATAATCCATGGTTATTTCTCGGGAACCCCACTGATGTGGTAGTAAGGTGCGGGGAGAGAGAGGTGAGTCTATAGCTTCATGATTAAATCTCTTGTCTTTTAGTGGGGCTGTGTCTCTGGGCTGCAGCCTTCACAGGTGTTTCTCCAGTGGTATTGCTTTCTCTCATGCCCTCTAGCCTTTCCCTGGCTGCCGGATTCTCAAGTTAGTTCCTGGAAGGCTTGACCCCCTATTAGCTGTTCTGTTTCCCTTAGGTGAGACAGGAAGCAAGGAGAGGGGGTCTGTGTGGGAGGGATATCCATCCTCTGCCTAGGATGAAGCTCTAGCAAAGTCTTTTCCCTGGAGAGTAGGCCTTTGTCATGGAGAAGACCCTGGGGGTATTTTGGCAATGATTACTCTTCCTGTCTCCCAGCCAGACACACTAGGGCACCTTTCTTGGGACTTGACCGTGAAAATCCATTCCCTAGAGTGAAAGACCATGAACATGTGGCTGGCCCCTAAGACTTCAGGGGCTGGAGTGGGGGTGGGGGCAGGGTAGAGTTGTGGTAGGGGAAGCAGATTCTCACTCTCCTGCTAGTCCATACTCCACTTCAAGCAATTCAACTTATTTACCATTTAAGCACCCTTACCAGTTCATGACTGCAGAGGATTCTGATCCAGGAAAGTAGATATCAGTGTTGACACTCTGAATTCAACACTCTCTCAAGATTTGATGTGGTGGTTTGCCCTGCCACCTCAGTTCTCAGATGAGTTGAAAAATTAGGTTGATTTAGCTTTTCCAGTGTTTACTTGTTTTAAGGAGGGATTAGTGATTTCTACCCTGTTTTGTATGTTGGAGCTGAAACCAGAAGTCTCATTTGTGGCCATTTTTGAAACATAGCACAGTCATTATAAGCCTCTGACTTGCAAATATCATGGTAAGTACCAAGAGAAGCAGATGCAAGTTGAAAGTAGTGGTCTTAGAGAGCCAGTAGGAAAAGTGCGGTATTTGTGGTGGGAAGAATGATGGGGAACAGGGTGAGGGAGGCGTGGAGGGGTTGGATTTAGAATCAAGTGATTTCTGCTTTCACTTGATACTAGTATTAATTTAACCTTTCAAATCTCTCTGTGTACACACACGCGCGCGTGTGCACTTGTGTTTTGAGAAAATTACAAAATAGGTGATGCATTTTATGTAGAAATAGTCTATAGAAATTTTGCATTAGAAGAACACAAGGAAATTCTTGTATTTATATGGCATGATTTCAAGAAGGTTGAATAAATAGACACCTCCAAATATGTATAATTCTTAAAACCACATCCCTCGCTAGTTGATGGCAGTGGTCACTATTTGTTAACTAATATGCATGTATTACTCATGATCACAACACATTTGCACACTAATTGGCTGGGGTATTAATGTGAAAATTGCCCTGTCCTAACTCGTGGGGAAGCAATGAAAGAGGGGGGACTATAGTCTCATTTCACAAACAAAGAAACTAAGGCTAGAAGAGATTAAGTAACTTGCTGAAAACTCGTACACTAAGTAAGTCATGGATCTTGGACCACAGTGTCCCAAGTCTGTCTGATATCAGCAATGATGTCCTGTGTGGAATACTTCTCTGCCTATCCCAGAATGCACATTTTGGAAGAGTCACGGCTTTATCAGAAAAATGGTGCTATTGTTTTCAGCTAAGTTTGGGAGCCAAATTTTCCTGAGAAAAGTACAAGGAGATATGAATACCATCATCCAGTTCTCTTCAGAAATCACAAATTCCTAAGCCTTACTAAATTGGTTTAGAAGCTAGAAACAAAGATAGAAATCTTCCAAATGTATTTAATGAAGAGAGCCTAAACCCTGACTCCCAAACCTGGAAAAGACGGTACATGTACACAAGCCCACAGGCCCATGTGCACACACAAGCATGGGCGTACACACACAAATGTGGATGCATTTCAGTTAGGAGCATGGATTTAATGTTTTTATCCATCAATTTCAAGTATGTAGATTTTATTGGTATATAGAAAATCTATCACATCCTGGTAGTTTCCCTTGTGAGGAGATGCTGGTGTAATATTGAGAAATATTTTAGTATTTTGATAATCTATCACATCAACAGGCCAAAGGAGAAAAACACCTATCATCTAAAATGCTGGGGGAGGGGTGGGGAACTCAAGAAATTCAGTCCATCTCTGACCATCTATGGTCTTTCTTAGGTCTTGTTTACTTGATCTGTCTTCAGCTGTGAAAATTATGTTAAAAGCCTTTACTACTGCCCATCCACAATCCCGTAACTGAAACCCTTGGGACCAGATGTTTCGGAATTCATATGCCATACTTTACATAAGAACGATAGTGGGGTCCAGAATAGCACCAGTGAATCTAACAAAACAATATTTCTGCAGAGAAACACAAATATTCATGCCAAGAAGGATAAATAAAGACTAAAAACAGCCTCCTGTCAGTTCAGGTCATGTTTCATGTGCATATGAGACAGGAAAAATAACTCTGGCTTTCATAGCCTTTGAGATTTTAGACTTTCAATAAGGGATTTTGATTTAGAAGCGTGTTTCCATCCATTCTTTTTGCATTTTATACATGTATCCCCCCCCCCCCAGCCTCTGTTTCTGGTAGATTTTCTTTTATTGAACATACAAAGAGAAAAGAACACAAATCATACATCACAGCAATTTGATGACGTTTCATGAAGTGAGTACATGCATGGAACCACCACCAAGATCAAGATCTCTACAACAATCTCTACAACATTACTGGTGCCTCAGAAATCTATACTACGTCCTTATTTAGTCATTACACCTAACAGTTTAACCACTCTTCCGACCTATGCCACCATAAGGGTGGTGGTGGTGGTGGCCGTGGTGGTCTGTTTTTAAACTTTCTACAAATGCAAATATCAGTCACGTGCCTTTTTATGCCTGGCTTCCTGTGCTCAGTGTTCTGATATTGAGATCTCCTCATGTTGCACGTAGGGATATTTGCTAGTTTCATGTCTGTATGGTATCCTATGCTATAAATGTACCACACTGTATTTGTTCATTCAGCTGTTGATAGGATGCTCAGATTGTTTCCACTTCATGACTATCCTCAAAATAATGATGCTGCGGATGTTTTCATTCATGTGTTTTAGAGAACATGTTTGCATTTCGGTTTGATATATACATGGATTGTGCGGTAGCCAGAATTCCATGATGGTGCCCAGTGACCCTTGTCTTTGCACAAGGATGGGACCTATGGACACAATGAGATCTCACTCTCATGATTATGTTAAATTATATAGCAAAATGGATTGTGCAGATACAATTAAGGTCACAGATCAGTTGCCCTTAAGATAGGAGATTGTTCGGGGTGGGCCAGACCTAATCAGGGGAACACTAACAAGGGCCTAAGCCCCTCCTAAAAGAGAGATTCGAGGCCTGAGAGAGTACTTGCAGGGGGCCACTTGGTGAGGCACTGCAGGCAGCCTCTAGGAGAGGAGTGCTGTCCCCAGGTGACAGCCAGCGAGGGAACGGGGCCTCAGTCCTCCAGCAGCCTGTTACTAAATTTGGCTGACAACATGGATGTGTTTGGAAGAGACTCTTCTGGAGAGCCTCCAGAAAGGGACACAGCAAGTCCACCACCATCACATGCTGTGAGACCCTGCGCAAGGGAGCCAGTCTCACTGGGCACAGACTTCTGACCTGCACAACTGTGAGCTAATTAACAGGGGTGGTTTTAAGCTGTTAAGAAGGCAGTTTATTTATTTATTTTTTTCCACACCAAGAGAAAGCTAATATAGATTTTGGTACCTGAATGCAGAGTGCTGCCATTGCAAACAGCTAAAAATGCAGGCGTGGCTTTGGAACCGGGGAGTGGGCAAAGGCTGGGGGAGTTTTGAGGTGCATGCCAGGGAAAGCCTAAGTCGCCTTAGACAAAGCCCTGATTGCCTCAGACAGACTGTTAGTAGAAATCTGAACTTTAAGGACATGGCTGGTGAGGGCTATATCAGAAGGAAGTGAGGGACATGTTATTGGAAACTGGAAGAAGGGGGATCCCTGCTATGTAGTGGCAGAAAGCTTAACACGATTGTTGCCTGTGGTTATGTGGAAAGAAGAAAATATAAATGACAATCTTGGACATATGGCTAAGGAGAGGTTGGAGGCAGCAGGATTTCGGTAGCATAATAGAAAAAAACAAAAACAAAAACAAAAACAAAAAACGTAGATTGCCTTGTGCGGAGTGTTAGTGCAGATCTGGAAATTAAAAACCAAGGATTATTCCAGGCTTTGAAGCTTTATCAAAGAATTCTGGCTGTTGTTCTCCCAGCTGGATTTCCAAACTGCTTTGGGACTCTAACTCGTTTCTGCCTTCCTGTACCCCGCCCCACCTTTTCAGACCAGAATGTTCTAGCTGTTACCCTATTCCCCATCCCACCATTGTGTGTTGGGGAAGATAGCTTGTCACTTTAGTGCCACCAGTCCCCAGTTGGAGAGTGATGGTTCCCCAGGACTTGTACTGCATGGGTTACACCCAGGAACCTCATCCATACCTGATTTAGATGAGTAGGATGATGAGATTCTGGACTCTGAGCTGTGCAATTTTGATGAGCTCTTGGACTTGAGCTGTTGCCATAATCCATGAGAAATTTGGAGACTTAGTAGGATGGAGTGAATGCATTTTGTATGTAGGACAGACTGGATCACTAGGGGCCAGAGGGCATACTGTGGTAGGGAAAATTCTAAGATGACTCCTAATGACCTCAACCTTGTATAATCCCCTCCCGTTCAGTGTAAGAGGAGCCCACGAATATGATTGTGGGGAAATAGGTTCTACTTACATAAATGGGTTAGAAAAAATCTTGGGGCAGAAAGCTGCCACCACAGGGTGAAATCACCCGAGGTTAGCTACCGAGATACTGTAATGGGATCATGAGTATCTTGTTATATCACCTGCAGGAAATTACTTTCCATCTGGCACCAATATGCTAATGTACCCTGATCACAAACACCACTTGCCTTCCAGACCCTTTGTTTCTTACACAAGTTAATGATTGCTATCTGAATGTTTTCTTCAGGTTCACCACATGGGTAATATCTTGCGAGCCTAATAAATACGGATATGAAACCCCTGTTCGGAGCTCTTGTCTCCTCCTGGACATTAGCCTCTCTTGTATTTGATTCTGTGTCCACTCTCTTGATGGACAGGAGAGAACACCAGATTCATAGTCTGCGGCATACGATCTGCTACCACTCCTATGATTATGTTACATTACATGGGAAAAGAGATTTTCAGATGTATTGAGGTCCCAAATCAGTGGGCCTTCAAGTAAGGAGGTCACCCTGGGTGGGCCAGGCCTAATCAGGCGAACCCTTGAATGGGGCCCCTCCTGAGAGGCTCAAGCATGAGAGGGTAATGGAGAGGTCCATGGAACCCTGAAAGGAACTGCCGGCAGCCTCTAGGGGCTGGGAGTGGGACTGAATTCTGCCAATAACCCAAATGAGCTTTGAAGTGGACTCCTCAGAGCCTCCACAAAGAAACACAGCCTGCCCAACACCTGATTTCACCCTGTGGTACACTGAGGAGAAAACAAAGGCAGGCCACACATGGACTGCTGACCTACAGGACTGTGAGCTAATAAATAGACATTGTTTTTAAGTTGTTGAGTTTATGCATACTTTGTTAGGAATAGACCATTAAGACAGATGGTATTGCTGGGTTATAGAGAACGTACACATTAAGCTTTAATAGATAATGCCAAATGGTCTTCCAAACAGGTGGTACCAATTTACATTTCCACCAGCATTGGAGAGTTCCTTCATATCCTCACCAACCCTTGATATTGTTAGTTATCTTGGCTATTCTGGTAGGTGTTTCCTGATACCTCACTGGGCTTTTAATGTGCATATCCCTGGTGACCGAGGATGAATGGCTTTTTATTTGCTCATTGGTCAGTTAGTTGGATGTCCTGTTTTGCAAAGGTCCTGTTCAAATATTGTGCCAAGTTTCATTGCGTTGTCCTTTTTTCCTTCTGGATTTTAGGAGGTACAGTATTATATTCTGTACATGAGACATCCGTGGGATATGTGTGTTGCAGACCCCTTTCTCCCATTCTGAGGTTTATCTTTTGACTCTCTAAATGTGTCTTTTGATGAACGGAAGTCCTTATTCTGATGAAGTCCAAAGTATCGATGTTTCCCTTTATCGTTAGTGCTTTTTGTGTGTGTTTCCAAGATCTTTGCCTATCTCAGAGTCATAAAGATTTTGTTCATATGTGATTTTCAATAAGTTTAAACTTCTGAAATTAATTTTTGTGTATGGCATAAGTTAGGGGACAAAGTTAATATTTCTCCCCCAATGGGTGGTTATCCAATTAGTCTAGCTCCACTTTTGTTTTGTTTTGTTTTGTTTTGTTTTGTTTTGTTTTGTTTTTAAAAGACTGTCCTCCCCTCAGAGCACTGTAGTGGCACAACTGTTGTCAATGTGGTGATTGTGCTTCGTGAGTCTGTTTATGGACCCTTCTCTTTGTTCCTTTGGCCTGTTTGTCTATTCTTGTGCTTATACCACACACTCTTAGTTATTATAGCTGTGGGAAATAAGTTGATGAATTCTGTACGCTTGCACCAATGGGCTAACAAGGCTTAGGGTGGAAAGCCACCTCCACAGATGAAAGCGTCCCAGAACAGTTAGAGATGAAAAGCTGCTACAGGGTAAAAGTTCCCAAGGTTAGCTAGTGAAAAGAGTGCCTTGTTAGCCTTGAGGCAGCATGCTCCAGTAATCTTGAACTTTGGAGATAACAGCTACTTGGCTGTATCGTCCACAGAGAAACACTATCCATCTGGCATCTGGCGCCAATAGATCATTGTGCTTTAATCTCAACTTCTAATGCCACTCACCCCCCAAACCCTTTGCTTCTTACACACACCAATTAATGGTCGCTATCTTATTGTTTTCTTCTGCACATTCACCACGTGTGTAAAACCTTGAGAGCCCAATAAATAGATGAAACAAAACCCCTGTTCAGGGGGGCTCTTGTCTCCTCCCAGACATTGGCCTCTCTCGTATTCAATTCTGTGTCTGCTTTTGAGAGGCTTGAGAAAACTGAAACTTAAAAGCTTAAGTTACAGGAAACTGAAACCTAACCAAGCCTAACCAGCTTGTTCTGCTTCTGTACAATTGCTTGGTGCGCCCGAGTATTCCTGATCCATCACTGTTGCTTGGCACATCCGTGTATTCCTGATCAATCATTGTGATACCCGTACCCCCGGTTGTGGTCTGACCTAAAGGCAGGAACCAATCGAATACTGCTAAGTGTCCAACTTTAAACACCAACCAATCACAGCTCTGTAACTGTGGAAAATTCCTGATTTCCTCATGACTTGTTTGTACCTGTCTATAAAAGGGGTGTAAAAACCTCTCTCGGGGCCTCTTGGCGTCACCGGCAACGAGTGCGCAGAGGTCCAGGTTCGAACCTGCATTAAATGACCCTTGCTGCTTAGCTTTGACTCTGGACTCTGGTGGTTCCTTTTGGGGGTCTCTTAGACTCTGGGCGTTTCACTTTCTTGCTGGACAAGAGAGAACTCAGACTCAAAGTCTGCAACATATAGTGTCATAGCTGCTCTTGCTATCTGGCTGTAAAAGTCCTGAAAAGTCTTATTTTGGGTGGCCTTGGCTGTTCTTGGATCTTTGTTATCCATATACAATTTAGAAGCAGCTTGCCAATTTCCATTTTCAAAAAAAAGAAAAAAAACTGCTGGAAATTTAATTAGGATCATGTTGAATCCCTCGATCATTTTCACAAGAATTCTCTCTTCAATTCACTTTCATACTATTGTCTTCTGATAAGTAGATATGACATATCTCTGATTTATGTAAGCCAGCCATCTTTAATTGCTCTCGGAAATGCTATGTGTGGGCAGAGGTCTTGGGACTCCTTTGTTAGATTTGTTCCTAGGTGTGTGTTCTTTTCTGATGCCATAATAGATGGCATTTAAAATGTTTTCTCCTTGTAATTCTAATGCTAGTGTATATAGAAATCCAATTGAATTTTGTAATATTGACCATCTATCCAGCAATCATGCTAAATCATTTATTAATTATAATATCAGATATATACACTTTTTTTGAGATTTTTTAATGTAAACCTTCTGTTTTGTCCCTTTTCTTTAGGAGCTGAGAAAACTTACCCCAGAGATGCCAAGTGGACATGCATCTCATTGATATGGGGAATATTGACTGGGGAATGCCCATTCCTAAACCAGTCACTGGAAGGGTAATGAGATTTACTGTGACCAGGTCAGTCCAGCACACTCCCCTGTATAATCAGATACACTGTGTTGTGGGGCACAGTTTTTCTGTATTTTAACCACATATGTAAATACTTGGAAATGAAACCTTTGATCAGGAAGGTGAAAATCAGGGGATTAACGATGATGGATTGATATTGGTGGACTATCCCTCCCCCATAAATGAGCTGAAATTACATTTCTTAAGGTATATCTTTTCTTAAGCAAAGACTAATATGGTTAATATTCAAAAAACCATTTTGTCCATTGTGAAGGAAGAATTAACTCCTAAAATGAAGTGGTTTACTTCATATATACCCTTCTGGTGATTACAGGGTATGGAATTATCATAGAAAATTTAACACATACACATACCAAACTTTTAACAATAGTTATTGATCACTGACAGGATCGACTGTGATTTAAATTTTGTTTTAAACTTTTCCAAATTCTCTAAATACCCCACCACAGGGTCTGCCAACCTGCACACTTACTGACATTTAGACCAGATAATTGTTTGTTGTAAGAGGCTGCCTCATGCATTCAGGGATTTTAAGCAGCATCCCTAGCTTTGATCCACTGGAAAGCAGTAGCATCTCCCCTTGCCCCCTGGTATCACAAACAAAAATGTCCCCAAACGTTGTCAAGTGCCCCCTGGATGAGCACCATTACTCTATAGTAAATGAGACTTTAATATACATAGAATTCCAGGTATATATAAAGGGAGCTAGGTAGTTAGATGTAAACATATACCAGTATATTCAGCGCATAATTTTTATTTGGCCAAACATAGCCATTTCCAATAGCATTAAAAGTTCTTTAAAAACCATCCCATAAACTCTATGTAAGTTTATTCTATGGACATTCAGTATCCTGCCAGAAATTTACATGGTTTCAAATACATACATACATACATACATACAAACATACATACACACATACATACAAAATAACCACTTCTGATCAAATAACATTGTGGTTTTATATATGCATATTTCTTCAGAATCAATGCCTAGAAGAGGAATTGTAGCATCAAATGGATTTCATGTTTACATATGTCTAGTCAAATTTCCATCTGGCAAGGTGTTCTGAATGTAAAACCCCATCCGGTTGCATACGAGAGAGCCTGGTTTCTTACAACAGCTTAAGTCATAATTAAACACTAAAAATTAGTTGCTTTCCAAAATGCAAATATCTGTATTTTTCTGAATGCAGTGGTAATCTATGCTCATTGAAAACATCCAGAATATAAAAGTAGGAGGCAAACAAAACTTATTCTTCCAGAATTATTTCCCCGTGAGAATCACTGATTCCCACTGTGTCCCCAATTCCAGGAAGCGGCACCACCGTCCACCCAGATACTATGGCCAAAATCTATAGAGCCATCACTGATTGCTGTCCTTCCCTCATGATGTCACGGTCATTCAAGTTTTCCCAGCTGAGGCCTCAGACGATGACATCGTAGATCAGAGAGGAGACATCCGCCCTCTGCCCTGTCTGAATTCTAACTCTACAACAGGATGCCTGAGCGTGATCAAATGGTCATTGTTCCAGGATGCTGAGTTATGGAGTGGTAGAGGACCAGAACGCATTCTGTTCACTTATTCTTCATCTAAGCACATCCTCTATTTCACCAGTACTTCACTTTCCATATTCCATTCCATTTTTATTTTTAGTCGCTGTCTATTCCATCCTTCCTAACTCTGTATTCTATATTTCATTCCAAGTTTCAATTCCATTTGTTTCTATTCCATCCTGGTACTTTTAAATCTATATAGTGCAAATTTCATAGTCCATTGATTTCATGACATTGCATATTCTATTCCATAGGTTTCCTCCTATTTAATATTTTATTTCACTGTATATTCCACTCCATTCCTTTTTTCACATAACAGTACTTGTATATTTTTTATTCCACATGCCATCAGATATTTATTTCCATTCCCCTTTCCATTTTCCCTTTATATTCCATTCAATTTACATACTGTTCAATTTTCCATTCCATATCCTGTTCAAGTCTGTATTCCATCCCCCATTTCATTCCAGTTTCCACTGCAATTAGTCTCCACTTCATCCCGTTCTACATTCTATTTCAAATCCATTCTCCATTCCATATTATTTAACACTCCAAATACCATTCCATTCTGTTTTGCATTGTGTTTCACTCCAGTTGCTCATCCAGCCCAGTAAGCAAGCATCCCATTCCGTTGGGCCGAAATTGTTATAACAGTGACTTTCAGGAGAACATCTTGCTAATATTTTAATCAAAGAATTACAAATGTGTATGGCCTGTGCCAAGAACTACCTCATCTGGGAGTTTATCCATAGCAAGGACACGATTGAGGATATGAACAATTTTTAGTAAGAAGGATGTGCCTCTCAGTGATGTGTTACAGAGAGTGAGAAGTTGGAAATGATGTGAATGTTTGTTGAGATTGGAATATTTGAAGATGTAAGCCTCTTGTATAAATGGAATAGTTTGTACTTCAAAATGGCCTTGTGGAAGTTTACTCATTGACAGGGAATGAGTGTTTTCTGGACCCCAAATAGCAGGTTACCAAGCAGTATCTATGGATAAGTGATTCCATCTCATCAAATAAAATCAATCATGAAATATGTACTTGTTTATGGATGCATCAGAATTTAGGTGCTGGCTTTCTTACATTTGCCTTTGTGTTTTGTGTACTGAACTTGCAGCCCTTCTGTAATAATGACTAAGACTCTGGGTCTAAATATTGGATTTCAAGCCTGTGCCTCAGGACATATTTATATTAAGAGAAACTAGAAAGTAGGACAAATTAATGTACGTTCACCAGTGAATTACTATGCAGCCCATACAAATGTTGATGCATATTTAAAGACAGTCGTATTCTTTCTAAATTTCATTTTATTTTACTTTAGAGACAGCTAGAGAGCATGAGCGCACCAGCAGGGGAGCGGGGGCAGAGGGAGAGAGAGAACCTCAAGCAGGCTCCACACCACTCTGGATTATTATTTGAGCCGAAATCCAGAGTGGACACTTGTAGCACCTGGGTGGCACACTCTGTTAAGCACCTGGCGCTTGGTTGCATCGCAGGTCATGATCTCCCGGTTGGTGAGTTTGATCCCTCCGCACTGTCAGTGCAGAGCTTGCTTAGGAGTCTCTCTCCCTCCCTCTGCTCTTCTCCCGCACTCGCTCGCTCATGTGTTCTCAAAAATACATACACTTTCTTAAAAAAAAAAAAAAAAAAACAGTCCGATGTTCAATCGATGAGCCAAGCCACCCAGGCACCCCCAGGACACTTTCGTCCTTAATCCCAGGCAACCCCAGTCTGTGTTCAGGGGACAAGGCCAGGAGACGCATCCTACTGGAAAATTCTAAATCCCCCTCTGGTGTGTGGCAGCAGTGCTGAACACCCCGAGCCCAGGCACTGTGTGGGTTCTATCACTTTCCTTGCCTTCAGCCCGCTCTCCAACCCTACAGCCCACTAGAGCCCTGGGGAACGAGGGCAGGGCGGGGGTGGGGGGGGTCATTCAGATGCCTGGAGGAGTTGCGGGACTGCCGCTTCTGGAGTCACACATGGGCCCAGTGTCCTGACAGAGTCCAGGAGGACGCCCGGCTCAGGGGTATCTCCTATTGGCCAGTGTGGTGTTTCTTTCAAGCCACTGCTTGAAAGTTTCACTACTAGAGTGGCGCTGACAGGCTACACTGATTTGGGAGTGACTCAAAGTGTTTATACAGAGAACATCGTTGTCCCAGTCCCCTCACTCGAAACGCAGACCCACACCCACACCAACGCGTAGGGGTCCAGGTGTAGATGGGGAATTCACATCCGGGTCCCGGCAGAAGCGGACCCCAGAACCGCTGAGCACACCCTCAGGTTTGGCGCCAGATGGAGCCAAGTTGGCTCCCTCCCCTAAGAAGAGAGCCACGTGATACGAGCCAACCAATCAGAAGCGGAGCTCTGACCTGGAGGCCTACCATCCTCACTCCTTCAGCGGGAGCTCTGGCTAGAAGGTGTCTCAGGCCAACGCTCTTGCGTCTCTGAGAGAGAATCTGGCATCATGGTCACCCCATCGTCCAAGGAGAAGGCACAGAAGCAACAGCAGGGTGAGATGACCGCAGGGCCCAAGAACGAGATCACCCCTGCCCCTGGTGATGCCCGCGGGACCGGCAACCCCAGTCCCGGTGCCTCGGCCCCCTCAGTCTCCAGTGACCTGTCTCCATTGGGTGGTGGCGCTCCACACGGTGTTCCTGGCTGCCTTGGGCGCCATTTTGAGCACCGGAGAGGATCTGGGGCTGCCCCCCGCGAGCCATGAGGGAGCATGCAGACCTCTAGGGCAGCCGCGGTCCCCACGCAGAGCTGAGGCGTGTGGTGCCCCAAACGGGCCAGGGTCCTCGGGCCAGGGTCTCTAGACCTCGCATGCGGGTGGTGTGGCCGCCATGGGGCGAGCCACGTGGGGCTCTGGCCAGGCCAGACCATGAGCCCAGCGAACTGCTGTGGGAGGGAGCAGCCCGGGGAGAACAGCCGTGGGAGGGAGCAGCCTGGCCGCGAGGAGGCTGCCCAGGCTCAGAAGCCTCCGCGGCAGCGCTATTTCCTGGGCTTCTCAGGCCTCAGTGCCCCGTGTCCTTGCCTCCATTTTCTCCAGGGTCTCAGCCTAGCGGTCGCCGCCATTCTCGGGCTTCTTCGTGGGGTCACGAATCCCGGCCAGGTCCTGCCCTCCTGAGTCAGGCCAGAGCAGCAGGCCCAGCTCTCCGCAGTCAAGCAGCCAGGACAGGCCCTGCCGTCCACGACCTCGCCACCCCGCCAGGCATTGACCAGCTCAGCCATGAATCTGAGCCAGGCTCTGCTTGCCGCCGGGGCCGCCGCCGCCACAGCAGCAGCAGACCCCGCCGCCGCCGCCTTCGTCATGGTGCATCCAAGCCATGCCCTGCCCCTCGAAGCCGCACAGCTCCGTGGTGCCTGGCACCTTTTGGCTGCACCACGCCACCACGCCCTGTCCCTCGGAGCTACACTACGCCACCACACCCTCCTCGCCGCAGTCAAGCAGACGGGCCAGGCCCTGCCCTCCAAAGCTATGCCCCTCTGCCTGGCCTTGCTCTCCATAGCCATAGCCGTGTGTCCGGGTCCGGCCCTGCTCTTGGCAACAGTGCATCCGCACAAAGCCCTGCTCATCTCTGTCGCTGCCACACCACCCCGCCGGGCCCCACTCTTCGTGGTCCCGCAACTAGGCCTGGCCGGGGCCTCCTCAGGCCCACCACCCCGCCAGGACTGGCTCTCAGCAGCCCCGCATCCCATCTGGCTCATGCTCCCTACAACAGTGCATCCTGTCGAGGCCCTGTTCCTCGAGGCAGGGCTGCTGGGCCAAGCCCTGCCCTCAAAATCCAGGCCTCCCTTCCAGGCCCTAAGCTACGCAGCGGGGCAGCCAGTCCAGGCCCTGCTCTCCAGAGCCACGCCTCCATTCTGGGCCCTGTCCTCCGGAGCCATGTTAGCGAAGATCAGCCCTTCACAGCCTCCCTTCTCTGTCTGGGCCGGCCGCCCAGAGTCCTTCTCCCCCTAGGTTTGCCTTAAGAAGGCTCATCTTCCAGAGCAGCTCCAACTCTCCTGATCCCGAGCCCTGCATTTTCCCTCCCAGCCTGGTCATGCCAACCACCCAAGTCCCTCCTCACCATCCTGTCTTGGCACCTTCTCTTCTCTCTTCCCTAGGCGATGTAGTGAGAGCTTCTCCTCCTCCTCCCCTGTGTCTTGGGGCCTGAGCCCCTGCTCCTCCCCCGCTGGGTGTCCTGTCCTGATCTCCCCTTTTTCCCACCGTGGGTTTTGTGACCTCGGCTCCATTTCCACCCCTAGCCCTGCTAGCATTAGGCGTGCATTGCTGCCGGCGCTTGATGCCCTAAACCCAGTCTCTCCACAGGCTGAATTAGGGAGCATGCCTTACCCACCTACAACTCCTGTGTAGTGTTACCCTCCCGGAGCATCCTCATAAGACCCAAAAAAGGAGCACAGGCCCACCCACTGTACTGAATGGGCTGCCTGCTCTGTAGTTACCTGTGAGGTTTCCAAGAATTCTATGAGCCAGCAACCAATGTCATGAGTTTTGAAACTTCCTCTCCCCAAGACTCCACCACCCAGCACTTAACCTGCTGTTGCCCCTTGTTTCCATGGCCCCTTGTCCCTCAAAAGGGCCTGCCTTTCCACCTATGTTGAGATTCCCCTTTTCCAGGGTTGTCACTTGTACAATGAATTTTTGATGAATAAAATTAAAACGTTGGCTTGTTTGCTTGTTTTTTTTTTTTTTTTTTTTTGTTTTGTTTTTAGTGGACTATGGGTTTTGATCTGGGTAAAAAAAAAGTTGCAAATTCTGTGTTACAGTTGGAGGACTAGAACACGGTAATCAGTACAGTAGCTGTCCTTTTGGTAGATAAATGGAGTAAAATATTATCCTAGGAGTCATTTTACCTGAGTTTGAAGTGGACGTCTGTCCAGGAAGTTCCCAGGAGGTACTGTTATGTGCTTTTAGCATAAGCATTAGTACTGGTGTAAGAATAGGGAGTACCTTCATGGGAATTAAGGCATGCAGTTGTTACGATGAGCACTGGGTGTTGCATGTAAGTGTTGAATCACTAAATTGTACATCTGAAACTAATACTGTATGTTAACTGACTGGAATTTAAATACAAATCTTTAAAAAATTGGGGGCACCTTTTAACCCAAAACGGCTAGAGAAATGGACAGGTGGTGGCAATATCCTGGGTCAGGAAAGAGGCAGTGCATGATCTGGAAGCAAGACTCATGATCAGGAAGCGGGGTGGAGTTCAGACCTTTCTAGAAGAAGAAATAGTTTGTGTGTTGGGAACAGGGGTTCCTGCAGTTGCGGAAGGGGCGGGGAATGGGGTGCTGAGTTGGTGATTTAAAGTTAATGACTGAAACAGGAATGGTGAATTCAAAACAAACATTTAAAGAAAAAATGATTCCAATTTGCCACTATCTCTTCCAGAAAATAGAAGCAGAAGGATGCTTCCTAACTCATTCTCTGAGGTCAGCATTTCCCCTGAGAGCAAGACAGACAAAGACATTGCAAGAAAGGAAAACTACAGACCATGATCCCTCATGAACGCTGTCATAAAATTCTTCAACAACATATTAGCAAATTGAATCCAAAAATGCATAAAAAGAATTGTACGCCACAACCAAATGCGATATCTTTCAGGCACACAAGACCAGTTCAACATCTGAAAATCAATGGATGTAGTTTACCACATCAACAGGCTAAAGAACAAAAATCATATGATCATATCAATCAATGCAGAGAGCATTTGATATAATTCAATACCATTCATGTTAAAAACTCTCAGTAAACTAGGAATAGAGGGGAATGTTCCCAATCTGATGAAAAGATCTATGAAAAACCTACAGGTAACATCATACTTAAGGGTGACAGACGCTCCCCCCACTAAGACCGGTCTGCTGTCATCACTCCTTTTCAACATGTAATGGAACCCCAGCTTCTTACCTAAGAAAGGAAAGAGAAATTAAAAGGTGTACAGATTGGAAATGTTGCAATCAAACAATTTTTATTCACAGAGGACATGATTATTTATGCAGAAAATGCCAAAGAATCTACAAAAATCTGTTGAATTAATAAGGGAGTTTAATAAGGCCCCACAACACAACGTACGATATCCACATGGCAAATGCTTATGTATGTAGGAACACTGAACAATAAGAATTTGATATTTTTTAACAAGTACCTTTTAAAAAAGTAAATGATTAACTCTCATCAGATCTTTAACCATGTCCATTTCTGAGTCTTTTCTCCTTTACAGTCATTCGTTTTCGTTTTTTGTTGTTTTTTTTTTTGTTTGTTTGTTTTGTTTTTAGTCCCAGTGTAGAGAACATATCAGTGTTATATTAGTTTCAGGTGTACAAGGTAGTGATTCAACAATTCCATGTATTACTCAGTGCTCATCAAAATAAGTGTACTCTTAATCCCCCTCATGTATTTCACCCATCCCCCCACCCACCTCCCTTCTGGCAACCATCTGTTTGTTTTCTCTAGTTAAGAGTCTGTTTCTTGGTTTGTCTTTTTTGCCTTTGTTCATTTGTTTTGTTTCTTAGATTCCACATATGAGTGAAATCATATGGTATTTGTCTTTCTCTGACAGGCTTATTGTGCTTAGTGTTATGCTCCCTAGATCCATCCATGTTATTGCAAATGGAAAGATTTCATTCTTTTTTATGGCTGAACATTATTCCAGTGTGTGTGTGTGTGTGTGTGTGTGTGTGTGTGTGTGTATGCATACACACACACACCACATCTTCTTTATCCATTTATGTATCGATGAACATTTGGGCTGCTTCCATAATTTGGCTTTTGTAAATAGTGTTGCAATAAACATAGAGGTGCATATATCCCTTCAAACTAGTGTTTTGGTGTTCTTTGGGTAAATACCCGGTAGTGCAATTACTGGACTGGGTAGTTGCAGTTTTAACTTGTTGGGGACCCTCCATACTGTCATCGACAGTGGCTGCATCAGTCTGCATTCCCACCAACAGTGCACAGGGGTTCCTTTTTCTCGACATCCTCACCAACACTTGTTGTTTCTTATGTTTTGGAGTTTAGCCATTCTGACAGGTGTCATTGTGGTTTTGATTTGCATTTCCCTGATGATAAGTGATGTTGAACATCTTTTTGTGTGTCTGTTGGTCATCTGGATGTCTTCTTTGCAGAACTATCTGTTCATGTCTTCTGCCAATTTTTTTTTAATTGGATAAAGAGTACGTTTTCAAAATACATAAAGAACTTCTACAATTCAACACCAATTTTTTTTTTACCTTTCATAGTAGCAACCCTACATATGAAGCACTTATGTACAAACATGACAAATCTATACAGGATCTTTTTGTGGAAAACCCACAAACAATGATGTAGAAATCAAATAAAATCTAACTAAAAGGGGAGATATTTCATATACATGGACTGGAAGACTCATACTCGTTAAAATTTCAATTCTTCCCAGACTTATCTATAGAAACAACAGAATACCCATCAAAATTGCAGCAGGCTCTCTAAGATATTGACATAGTGACTCTAAAACTTATATTGAAAACCGAAGGCTGTAGAATCGATAACACACTCCCGTAAAAGAAGAATAAAGGTACAGGACTCCTATTATTTCAAGACTTACTACAAAGGTTCAGTAATCAGGACAGTATGGTATTGACAAAGAATAGACACAGAGTTCAGTGAATCAGAACAGCAAGCCCAGAAACAGACCTGTAGTAATATGACTCAGTTGAACTTGACAAAGGTACAAACACAATATGATGGAGAAAGGATAGCCTTTTCAATAAATGGTGCTGGAACAATTTGGACTCCACAGTAAAAACAAACTTTAACCTAGCTCCAGACCCGACACTTTTGCAAACATTAACTTAAAATGGACCAAGGGCCTATATTTAAAATTCAAAATATAACACCTCAGGAAGCAAGTCTAGGAGAAAATCAACATGGCTTTGTGTTTCCTGCTGAGCTTTTATACACAACACCAAAAGTAGAATCAATAAGAAAGAAATAAAAAAAGAAAGAAAGAAAGACAGAAAGAAAGACAGAAGAAAGAAAGAAAGAAAGAAAGAAAGAAAGAAAGAAAGAAAGAAAACAGAAGGAAGTTAGGTAGGATTTTATTAAAAAAAAAAAGGAAAAAGAAAAAGAAAAAAAAAACTTGCACTCTGCAAGAGATGCTATTATGAAGTGAAAGGCAAGCCAGAGACTGGAAGAAAAAATATTTGCAAACCTCATGTCTGATAAAGCATTTGTATCCAGATATACAAAGAACTGATATAACTCAACAACTAATAAGCAAATAACTCAATTAAAAATGGGCAAAAGACACCTCACCAATTAAAATATACAAATGACAAGTGAGCATATGAAAAAATGATCAAGACCATTTGGCATTTTGGAAATGCAAATTAAACTAATAATGACATAACGCTACACATTATTTGGATAGCTAATAACCAGAAAACTGGCAAAACCAACTAGTGGTGAGCATGCAGAGCAACAGGAACAGTCATTCATTTAAGGCTGGAGTACTAAATCATACAGCAACTTTGGAAGACAGTTTGATGGTTCTTGCCAAAGTCAAACACAGTCTTACAATAATAGGAGCCAGGAATCCTGCTATCAAGTATTTGCCCAACTGATTTAAAAACTTTTCTCCTGTCAAATAAAATACAAATCCAGAATTAGTAAGGAGAAGCTTTATTCAAAGGATTATTGTAAGGAAAAGGGGTGGGGGAGGCACTATTGTAATAGGGAAAATAAGAGCAGAAGCATCTCCAGAGTTAGGCCAAAAGGCTCGCTCTTTTGTAAAGAAGACACAGAGAACCCAGCGTAGGGGAAGGGAATGAAAGGGTGGTGTGAACAGACAGTGAATCAAGGAATGCTTGTCCCTGGGGCCAGCCTGCCCTCAGAAGGGGCTGTATGCTGGCTCAGACTGAAGGGGGGGGAATCAAAGATTTTGCTCCAGTTGTTCAGGAAACATGAGTAGTTCATAATCATTCATGGGTTGTGGAATGGGAATGTGGAGATACCATGTCCAGTTTTGTCATAGCACACAAGGGGGCACCTGTGGACCCTGTGTCATAGGGGGAAGGAAGACTCCTTTCAGTAAGCAGTTTCCTGGAACATAACATGAGGAGATCGCTCAACTTTCATTGTTTTCCAGGATCACAGGGCATCAGCAAAGTCCAATATTGTCAGTCCAGGCAAAATCCTACATACCAATGTTTGTAGCTCTGTTACTCATAACTACAAAACGGGTGGCAACCAAGATGTGCATCAATAGGGGAATCAATCAACGATCTCGGTGCACCCATATGATGGAATACTATTTGGCAAAAGAAAGGAATGATCTTTCAAGCCACGGAGAGATATGAAGCCTAAATTCCTATTGCTATGTGAAAGAAGCCAGTCTCAAATGGCTACATATGTGGTGTGCATGTATTGGTGTGCATGTGGTGTGCATATATATATATGTGTGTGTGTGTGTGTGTGTGTGTGTGTGTGTACGCGCGTATATATATGTGTGTGTGTGTGCATATATATATGTGTGTGTGTGTGTGATCCAATTATAAGAAATTGTGGAACAGGCAAAACTAGAGATAGTGAAGTGGTCAGTGCTTGGCAGGAGTTGTAGGATGAGAATACGAATAGGTAAAGGAAAGGGAACATTTTGGGAAATTGAAACTATTATATGTGTGTTATGAATGGAATGTGTGTGCCTCTGGCCCTCAGAGTTCATATGTGAATTCTAACCCCCCAATGTGATATTTGGAGGTGGCCATTAATTGGGTTTGGATGAGAGTATGGCCCTCATGATGGGAGTAGTGTCTTTGTAAGAAAAGGAAGTGCCCAAAGCTCTCTCTCACTTTAGTCAAGTGACGACACAACTAGAAGGAAGCCATCTTCAGGCCAGAAAGAATGTACTCACGGAGAAATGAACCATACTAGCATCCTGATCTTTACCTTCTCAGGCCCCAGAACTGTGAAAAACAAATATCTGTTGTTTGAGCGACCCAGTCTATGGTATTTTGTTATAGGAACCTGAGCAGACTAAGGCTGTGTGACATTTTATTGGTGTTTACATGACACTGTGCAGTTGTTAAAATCCATAGAGACTTACAGCACACAAAGTGAAATTTAATGTTAAATCCAAAATTTTAGAACATCATTAGGGAAGTCAGGAATATCAGGATGGAATGCAGGATGTGACAAACAATTCTAACTGTATTTCAAATGCATGAAAAATAATTCACTGAAGATTGTGAGGGAAAACAGTGTTAACCTAAGTAACTTTGGAAATGAAAGGAATTGTTAAAATGATGACGTGATAACCTATATCCTTAGAGAAAATATTTTCAAACCACATATCTTAAAAAGGATTAGTACTAGAATATACAAAAACTCTCTAAACTCAACAGTAGCAATAGCATCAAAAGAGGAAAATATTTGTGAACAAACTTAACCTAGGAGGTGAAAGTTTTATACATTGAGGCGTGCCTGGGTGGCTCAGTCAGTTAAGCGGCCGACTCCGGTTCAGGTCATGATCTCACGGTTTGTGAGTTCGAGCCCCATGTCGGGCTCTGTGCTGACAGCCTGGAGCCTGCTTTGGATTCTGTATCTCCCTCTCTCTGACCCCCACCCCCACCCCCCGCTCACACTCTGTCTCTCTCTCTCTTTCTCAAAAATAAACATTAAAAAATTAAAAAGAAAGTTTTATGCATTGAAAACTACAAAAAAATGCCAGAAGAAATTTTAAAAGGACATAAATTAACGGAAAGACATACCGTGTTCATGTATTGGGAGACTTAGTAGTGTTAAGATGTCACAGTACCCAAAGCGTTCTATAGATTTAATGTAATATCTGTCAGGATCCTTAACGACATTTTTTTCAGATATAGGAAAAATGAATCCTACACGTCATAGGGACTCTCAAAGGACCCCAAATACTCAAAACAGTTCTGAAAAGAATGAGCAATGTTGGAGGCTTCAAACTTCCTAATTTCAAAACTTACTAACAGTAATCAGAAACAGTGTGGTTCTGGCATAAAGACAGACATATAGACCAATGGAATAGGAGAGTAGGCATAAATAAAGCTTTGTGTATGTGGTCAATTGATTTTGAACAAGGGTTCCAAGGTCGTTCAATGGGAAAAGGACGGTCTCTTCAACAGATGGTGTTGGAACACCTAAAAGTCCACCTGCAAAGGAATAAAGGTAGACCATGAAGGTAGGCCATGTGTTGTATACATACAGGAGAGTACTTTGCAGCCTTAAAAACGAAGCAAATTCTGCAATATATGACAATATGCATGAATCTTGAGAATATCATGCTAAGTGAAATAAGCCAGACCAAAAAAGACAAATATTGCATGATGCCACTTATATGAGGTATCTAAAATAATGAAATTAATAAAATCAAATTGGAATGGTAGTTAACGGGGACTCAGGTGGAGGGGAAAATAGGCAGTTATTAATCCACAAGCATAACGTTTCAGTTAAGTAAAATGAATAAACTGTAGAGATCTTCCATACAACGTGGCACTTAAGGTAACAGTAATGTACACTTAAAATGTGTTAAGAGGATGGATCTCATGTTAAGTGTTCTTATCACAATAAAAGTTTTTTTTCTAAAAATTGCATTTCATCAAACAGCCTCACTCGTATTGGCAATAAATGCTGAATAAGCATTTATTCAGCACCTGCTATGTGCCAGGCACCATGAATTTCAAAATCCAGTCCCCTCAAGGAGCTCAGAGTGATGGAGGAGATAGCTGAGTAAACAGATTATTCCAAGACAACATTGAGAGCATTAGGATAGCAATAAAACACTTTGAGCACTACGAAAGCACAGAGGTGGAGCATTTAACCCAGCCAGCGCATGAGGAGGCTACAGAACGCTTCTTGAGTAGATGGCATCTGAACCATATGGAAAGACAAATAGAAATTAGTACACTGAAGATCATTTCAGGTATTGGGAAGAGCATTCCAAGCACCCAGAAATGAGAGAAAGTATGATGCTTTCAGACAACCGAGATATTCCGTATGATTCATGGATCATAGGGTGCAAAGACTGGGAAGCGTAGGGGTTGAAGACAGATAATGCTGAAATAGCAGGAAGGGATTATATCCTAAAATACTTCATATTCATGCTAAGAAGTTTGGGCCAACCTGACAGCCAATGGGAGTCATGGACTATTATGGAGCAAAGGAATGCTTTTGTCCAGTTCTAGGATGATAAAAAGTGGTTTAATATTCATTTATTCCACTTTTAGATGTCCCCATAATATGAATTTTTGTGGTCGTGGGATGAGAGAATTTGGGATATCCTTCTTTGCTCCACTTGAACATCTACATACTATGTTTGCCGTACATTATATTGGAAAATTTTCACAGGCGGGATCCTATCTAATCTTCCCAACATTGACAGGTGCTGTTATTCCCGCTTAGAGATCAGAAAACTGATGTTCAGAGAGGTCAGCAGATGTATCCACAGTTTTAGAGGTGGTCATTGAAAGATACGTGATGGAGGCCATCATTCCAGGTGATGTGCTCTGTCTTTCCTTAAACTTTTGCCTCTGCTATCTTCTAGTTCTTCACAACTCTTGTATTCACAAGAGAGGAAATTAGGCGGGAAGCCATGAGAAATGAGGTTGAGGGATACTTTGGTATAATGTAATAGCTCTGACACCAATTCAGGAACTAGTAGCTTCAAATCCCAGTTCTGCCGCTTAGGCACTGTGTCATCTCAGCGAAGTTACTTCACCTCTCTGAACCTCAGTAGTCTCTTTTTTAAATGAGAACTAATTTACACAAACGTACTTATGGGAAGCAAATAAAATAATTTCTGTAAAGAATCTACTACCCTGCCTGGCTTGCAATAAGCCCTCAAGAAATGACAACACTCTTTATTACAATACCAACTGTGTAACTGTGCGTAAATAACCCTCCCTGAGCCTCAGTTTTTCTCAATGTTGTGAAAATCCAATGTGATTCATGTGTGTATTATTTGCACAGTGCTGGGGACACGATAGGCACTCAATAAAATAAATGGCTACCAGTGTAGTATAATATAAATACCACAGGCCTGGTGATGGTCAAAACTGTGTTCAAATGCTGGCCCCAAACACTTGAGAACGTTATTTAGAACTCTTGGAGCCTCAGTATTTTTATTGGTCAAATGGAGAGAATATCCCCCACTTGCCTAAGAGGTAGAGTTGTGAGAGCTGCAGGTAATTTATGTCAACTGCCTGGCACATAGGAGATACTCTGTATAGGAAGGATGAATCCAGATTGCAGAGCCCTGAATCCCAGTCTCTTTAAAGCTGCTATAAAGCCCACTTCTGGATACATTCTGTCTTCTTGAGTGAGAACGAGATATATGGAAGTCACTAGTTTCAGTGGGAGCTAGAATCAATTTCACAGCTATAAAGGATTTATTCTAAAGGAGAGAGACTCACAGTAGAGAATGGTAATAGGTGTCATTTATTAGGTGCCTACTGTGTGCCAAGTATTCTATATACAGTAATTCTAATCATCCTTCCAATTCTGCAAGACAGTTATTACTATCACCATTTTTTACCATTAAGAACTGTAAAGCTCAGAGAGATTGAGTATCTTGCCAAGGTCACTGAACTAGCAACTAGCAGGGATGCCTGACTGCATAAGCCCAGACTCTCTACTGTACAAAGATGTCTAAAAGTAAGCACTCCCATAATAAAGATAAAGAAAACAGACCGTGCTGGTTTCCAATGGAACTGGAGTGGCAAGCACAAATCCGAGAAGTGGGAGAATTAGTAATAATTTGTGGCATGTCTACTATGTGCCACACATTATACCAGAAATTTTTCATATACAGAATCTCATCTAACCTTCCCAATGTTGATAAGTGTTGTTATTCCTGGTTTACAGATAAGGAAGCTGATGCTCAGAGAGGTCAGCAGATATAGCCATGGTAAGTGAAAGATATGTGATGGGGGCCATGCTACATCCAATTAAGGGAAAATCAAAACTGCATTGGAATTGTTAACCGATACATAAATCAGCTTATTACAATTTTACAGTCTGTTACGGGCCTGGCTCAGCTTTGGCTTACCTGAAACCTGACAAACCTGTAAATCAGACTTAGGTTTTTTTTCTCCATTTTTCTATACTTGAACACTAAATAAGGAATACTATTTATAGTCTTGTAGTCTTGTCTTCATTATGATCAGTGGTAGTTAAGTACCGATTTTCATCTGTAGTTTTCTAATTCTACCCACAGCAACATGCTTCACACATCAGTAATTGCTTACCCCACAAAACTTGGGTTCTCATGGGACCCTATTCCATGCCACATTCAGAGAATTTTTTCCATGGTGGATTTTCGGATGTCACACAAGATGAGATTTCCAACTGAAGGCCTTTTCACACTCACTGCATTCATAGGGGTTTTCTTCACTGTGAATTTGATGATGGTGAATACGGTGAGATATCCCCACAAGGGCTTTATCACGTTTGTTGCCACCACACTACCTTACACACACACACACACACACACACACACACACACACACACACACTAGGTATGTTGTTTTTAAAACTCTCCAAATACTATCATATGTTATACAGTGGGTCAGGAAGAATGATTCCATTTCATAAATCAGGAAACAGGGGCTACAAGAGAATACATGTCACACTCACAAAGGCTGGTAATAAGAAATCTTAGAATAGATACCATATTTGAGAACTGGTATTTTTTTCCCAAGATGCACACCAATTTGTATTTGAATTTGTATAGAATTTCCAACTCTATATATATAATACTTGGAAAACTACATAAAACATTTGAAACTTGTGAGAATTGTAAAAAGGGAGAGAGAGAGAGAGAAGACAATAAAGCAAGAGTATTTGTTTTGGGGGGTTGTTTTTGCAATGCAGCAAGAATAAAGAAGCAAAATTGAATCCTATGCAGCCTTGGGAGTGCATTCCAGTTTGTTAGAGAGAAAGTAGTTAATACTGTAGGTGAAAGAAATGACGAGCCTGGGCAGAGTGTCCTGTACAGTCTAGACAATAGAATTTTCCTGGGCATATTTATGGCCTTACAGTCTTGCTTTAGAAAGAAGATTTAGACAAACATATCATGCGTCATATGTTCCCTCTTAGACATCTCAAACTATGTATTTAAGTTAACCCCAAAGCTTTTACTCATCTAGTGCATCTAAGGTACTCTGAGTCTCCAGATTTAAACTGTACCAGGAGGATGGAGGAAATAATAAATGGAGCTACAAGCATGTATAATTCAGGGTCACAGCAGGAAACAGAAAAACGGTCAAATTGGGTGATTTCAGGAGAGTCTAATAAAGGAACCAATGAGATGGGGGCAGGGGTATAAGATGAACAAAAAGGATAATCAGCATTCCTGGGCTAGTAACTGATGGGTGTTTTAGCAATTCTAGGCCTGAAGGAGGGAGAGGAAAGCACTTTACTGTATATCCCAAGATCAAGAGAGCTGAGGATAGAGGGACACTCTACAGAAGCTGAGAGCTTCATTTGAGAGATGTAGCCAGCCAGTGATGAACCTACAGAGAGGGAGCTCAGTGGCATAAATACCACAACATCACTCCCCTATCCTTTGATCTGGCAGGCCTTCTCACTGGACAAGCTCAATCAGAAGCCAGAGGGCAAAGGCATCTGGGGCAGACAGCAGGGTGCAAACGAATGGGAAATGCACCTGGAGATTCAAATGAAAGACACACAGCAGAGGATGTTTAGATAGTTGGATAAATTTACCTAGTTTCCTCCAGGTAAGAATCGGACATATAATCGAGTCACTTAACCTTTTTCACCATCTCCAAAAGCAATCAATAATCCACTTCTGTGAACCTTGGACGATATTTACAACAAGACTCTCAGAGTAAAGCTTAAATACAAAAAGTTAAGGAGGAAGGAAGTAGGAACTGGAAAAACATTCCATTTATTATAGTGAAACAATATAAAAATATTTAGAAATAAATTTGACAAGAAAAGCAGAATTATATGAAGAATAAAATCTTATGGAAACACAGAAAACAAAATCTGAGCAAACAGAGTGATGGATGCTCTTTGATGAGAAGATTTAATTACTACCACAAAGAAATCAAGCCTCCCCAAATTAGAATATGGTTAATTCAATAGTAACTAGAATGCACAGGTTTTCTTATTTTGGAATTGTATAAAATAATATAAACTTTATTTGAAAAAACAAATGACAAAAAATAGGCAAGGTTGTTATGAGAAAGAATAGTGAGGAGACTTACTGAAGGTTAAAAAAATATTAACATTTGACTATATACAAATTAAAATTTTTGAATGACAAAAGAGGCCATTAATATACAAAAACACAAGACAGGAAATACATTTTAATAAATATGACAAAGGTTTAATATCCAAATTATATAGAAAGTAGTCGGACAAATTGACTAGAAAAAAGACAAACACGTAATTAAAAAAATAGGAAAAAATACGAATCAGGAATTCACAGAGTAGAAAATCTAAGTTGCCAATGAATTAATAAATATGGGCAGAGGGAGATAAAATTCTATGGTAGTGTGATAAATGCAAACCAGAGAAATAATGAAATTATTAGTTTACTTACAAGAGAGTGATAAACATTAAGAGTTGTAATTCCAATTATTGGTAAGGATGCGGGAAAAAGGTTATTCATGTACGCTGGTGGGAAAAATCTGAAGAGTGAAGACTTTTGGATTTTAAAAGGCAAAACTTGTTGAAGCCATGTAGTAAAACTACACGCAGACATGCACGTGCACACACACAGACACACACACACACACACAACTTTTACTCAGTAATCCAACTCCTGGATATCTATTCCAAAGAAGTACAAGCACAAGTATATAAAGTCCTATGTTTGAGGATGCGTATAGTAGTACTGAAGACAAAACTGAGGCTCACCAAAAGAAGAAGAGCGAAATAAATTCTAATATACCTACACCGTAAATGTTACATCACCATGTAAAAGAAGAGTTAGAGGGGATCCTCGGTGGCTCAGTCGATTAAGCATCCAACTCTTGATTTCTGGTCAGGTCGTGATCTCACAGTTGATGGGATCAAGCCCCGCATCAGTACAGAGGCTGCTTGGGATTCTCTCTTTCCCTCTCTGCCCCTTCCCATGCTCACTCACTCAGTCTCAAAATAAATAAATAGGAATGAGAGAAGATGGTGGCGTAGGAGGATGCTGGGGTCACCGCGTCCTGCTGATCACTTAGATTCCACCCACATCTGCCTAAATAACCCAGAAAACCGCCAGAAGACTAGCAGAACGGACTCTCCAGAGCCAAGCATAGACAAGAGGCCCGGGGATGAGGGTAGGAAGGGCGGAGAGGTGGTTCGCGCTACACGGACTGGCGGGAGGGAGCCGGGCAGTGGAGGGGCAGCCCGCCTGGCAAGGCAGGGCCCCTGAGTCTGACTTGCAAAAGCGGAGGGGCTGGACTGCGTGAGTTCTGACAGCCAGCAGGACTTAACATCTGGAATGTCATAAGTCAACAGCTCTGCTCAGAGAGCGGGAGGGCAAGAGGACAACGGGAGGGAGAGTTGTTGAGCCCTGGAAGACAGAGCTCAGCTCGGCGGGGAACAAAGGCGCTGGCCAGCGCCATCTCCCTCGCCCATCCCCCAGCCAGAATCCCAAAGGGAACCAGCTCCCGTCACGGAACTTGCTTGCACCATGCAAAACACCCAACGCTGTGCTTCTGTGGATCCATCGCTCCGATGGGTCTGCCTCCCTCCCGGTGCCACAGGGCCCCTCCCGCAGTGGACCACCAACTGCAAAGTGAGCTGGGCCTGCCCTTCCCGCCACTGTGCACCTTGCAGATCCACCCCAGCTAATACACCAGATCCCATCGAAGCAGCACCACAAGCCTGGCAGGGTGCAAGTAGCCCAGACAGGGGCCACACCACTCCACAGTGAGTCCTGACCCTGGGAGAGGGGAAGATAAGGCACACACCAGTCTGACTGTGGCCCCAGCGGCGGGCTGGGGACAGACATTGGGTCTGACTGCGGCCCCACCCACCAACACAAGTTACTCCAGACAGCACAGGGGAAGTGCCCTGCAGTTTCCCGCCACTCCAGGGACTACCCAAAATGATGAAATGGAAGAATTCTCCTCAAAAGAAACTCCAGGAAGTAGTGACAGCTAAAGAATTGATCAAAAATGATTTAAGCAATATGCCAGAACATGAATTTAAAATAATAGTCATAAAATTAATGGCTTGGCTTGAAAAAAGTATAGAGGACAGCAGAGATTCTATTGCTACAGAGATCAAGGGACTAAGAAACAGTCAGGAGGAGCTAAAAAAAAATGCTATAAATGAGGTGCAAAATAAAATAGAGGTGACCCCAGCTCAGATTGAAGAGGCAGAGGACAGAATAGGTGAGTTAGAAGATAAAATTATGGAAAAAGAGGAAGCTGAGAAAAAGAGAGATAAAAAAAATCCAGGAGTATGAGGGGAGAATTAGAGAACTAAGTGATGCAATGAAACGTAACAATGTCCATACAATAGGGATTCCAGAGGAGGAAGAGAGAGAGAAAGGGGCTGAAGGTGTACTTGAACAAATCATAGCTGAGAACTTCCCTGATCTGGGAAAGGAAAAAGGCATTGGAATCCAAGAGGCACAGAGAACTCCCTTCACACGTCACTTGAATCAATCTTCTGCATGACATATCATAGTGAAACTGGCAAAATACAAGGATAAAGAGAAAATTCTGAAGGCAGCTAGGGATAAACACGCTCTAACATATAAAGGGAGACTGATAAGACTAGTGACAGATCTATCTATTGACACTTGGCAGGCCAGGAAGGAACCACAGGAAATCTTCCATGCGATGAACAGAAAAAAAATATGCAGCTGAGAATCCTTTATCCAGCAAATCTGTCATTCAGAATAGAAGGAGAGATAAAGGTCTTCCCAAAGAAACAAAAACTGAAGGGATTCATCACCACTAACCCAGCCCTACAAGAGATCCTAAGGGGGATTCTGTGAGTGAAATGTTACAAGGACCGCAAAGTACCAGAGATATCACTCACTACAAGCATGAAACCTACAGACATCACAATGACTCTAAACCCATATCTTTCTATAATAACACTGAATGTAAATGGACTAAATGCGCCAACCAAAAGACATAGGGTGTCAGAATGGATACAAAAACAAGACCCATCTATTTGCTGTCTACAAGAGACTCATTTTGGACCTGAGGACACCTGCAGATTGAAAGTGAGGGGATGGAGAACTATCTATCATACTACTGGAAGTCAAAAGAAAGCTGGAGTAGCCATACTTCTATCAGACAAACTAGACTTTCAATTAAAGGTTGTAACAAGAGATGAAGAAGGGCATTATATAATAATTACAGGGCCTATCCATCAGGAAGAGCTAACAATTATAAATGTCTATGCACTGAATACGGGAGGCCCCAAATATATAAAACAAGTAATCACAAACATAAGCAACCTTATCGATAAGAATGTGATAATTTCAGGGGACTTTAATACTCCACTAACAGCAATGGATAGATCATCTAGATGCAGGATAAATAAAGAAACAAGAGCCCTGAATGATACATTGGATCAGATGGACTTGGCAGATCTATTTAGAACTCTGCATCCCAAAGCAACAGAATATACTTTCTTCTCAAGTGCACATGGAACATTCTCCAAGATAGATCACATACTGGGTCACAAAACAGCCCTTCATAAGTATACAAGAATTGAGATCCTACCATGCATACTTTCAGACCACAATGCTATGAAGCTTGAAATCAACCACAGGAAAAAGTCTGGAAAACCTCCAAAAGCATGGAGGTTAAAGAACACCCTACTAAAGAATGAATGGGTCAACCAGGCAATTAGAGAAGAAATTAAAAATTACATGGAAATGAATGAAGATGAAAATACAATAATCCAAACGCTTTGGGATGGAGCGAAGGCAGTCCTGAGAGCAAAATACATTGCAATCCAGGCCTATCTCAAGAAACAAGAAAAATCCCAGATACAAAATCAAACAGCACACCTAAAGGAAATAGAAGCAGAACAGCAAAGACACCCCAAACCCAGCAGCAGAAGAGAAATAATAAAGATCAGAGCAGAAATAAACAACATAGAATCTAAAAACAAACAAAACAAAACAAAACAAAACTGTAGAACAGATCAATGAATCCAAGAGTTGTTTTTTTGAGAAAATAAACAAAATTCATAAACCTCTAGCCAGGCTTCTCAAAAAGAAAAGGGAGATGACCCAAATAGATAATATCATGAATGAAAATGGAATTATTACAACCAATCCCTCAGAAATACAAGCAATTATCAGGTGATACTATGAAAAATTACATGCCAACAAACTGGACAGCCTGGAAGAAATGGACAAATTCCTGAACACCCACACACTCCCAAAACTCAAACAGGAAGAAATAGAAAATTTGAACAGACCCATAACCAGCGGAAGAAATTGAATCAGTTATCAAAAATCTCCCAACAAATAAGAGTCCAGGACCACATGGCTTCCCAGGAGAATTCCACCAGACATTTAAAGCAGAGATAATACCTATCCTTCTCAAGCTATTCCAAACAATAGAAAGGGAAGGAAAACTTCCAGACTCATTCTATGAAGCCAGCATTACTTTGATTCCTAAAGCAGACAGAGACCCAGCAAAACAAGAGAACCAGAGGCCAATATCCCTGATGAATATGGATGCAAAAATTCTCAATAAGACACTAGCAAATCGAATTCAACAGCATATAAAAAGAATTATTCACCATGATCAAGTGGGATTCATTCCTGGGCTGCAGGGCTGGTTCAACATTCACAAATCAATCAATGTGATACATCACATTGATAAAAGAAAAGAAAAGAACCATATGATCCTGTCAATCGATGCAGAAAAAGCATTTGACAAAACTCAGCATCCTTTCTTAATAAAAACCCTCGAGAAAGTCAGGATAGAAGGAACATACTTAAACATCATCAAAGCCATTTATGAAAAGCCCACAGCTAATATCATCCTCAATGGGGAAAAACTGAGATCTTTCTCCCTGAGATCAGGAACACGACAGGGATGTCCACTCTCACCGCTGTTGTTTCACATAGTGTTGGAAGTGCTAGCATCAGCCATCAGACAACAAAAGGAAATCCAAGGCATCAAAATTGGCAAAGATGAAGTCAAGCTTTCACTTTTTGCAGATGACATGTTATTATACATGGAAAACCCAATAGACTCCACCAAAAGTCTGCTAGAACTGATACATGAATTCAGCAAAGTCGCAGGATACAAAATCAATGTACAGAAATCAGTTGCATTCTTATACAGTAACAATGAAGCAACAGAAAGAGAAATAAAGAAACTGATCCCATTCACAATTGTACCAAGAAGCATAAAATACCTAGGAATAAACCTCACAAAGATGTAAAAGATCTGTATGCTGAAAACTATAGAAAGCTTATGAAGGAAATTGAAGAAGATACAAAGAAATGGAAAAACATTCCGTGCTCATGGATTGGAAGGATAAATATTGTTAAAATGTCAATACTACCCAAAGCTATCTACACATTCAATGCAATCCCAATCAAAATTGCACCAGCATTCTTCTCGAAGCTAGAACAAGCAATCCTAAAATTTGATATGGAACCACAGAAGACCCTGAATAGCCAAAGTAATTTTGAAGAAGAAGACCAAAGCGGGAGGCATCACAATCCCAGACTTTAGCCTCTACTACAAAGCTTGTAATCATCAAGACAGCATGGTACTGGCACAAAAAACAGACACATAGACCAATGGAATAGAAGAGAAACCCCAGAACTAGACCCAGAAAAGTATGGCCAACTAGTCTTTGACAAACCAGGAAAGAATATCCAATGGAAAAAAGACAGTCTCTTTAACAAATGGTGCTGAGACAACTGGACAGCAACATGCAGAAGGATGAAACTAGACCACTTTCTCACACCATTCACAAAAATAAACTCAAAACGGATGAAGGACCTGAATATGAGACAGGAAACCATGAAAACTCTAGAGGAGAAAGCAGGAAAAAACCTCTCTAACCTCAGCCAGCAGCAATTTCTTACTTGACACATCCCCAAAGGCAAGGGAATTCAAAGCAAAAGTGAACTATTGGGACCTCATCAAGATTAAAAGCTTCTGCACTGCAAAGGAAACAATCAACAAAACTAAAAGGCAACCAACGGAATGGAAAAAGATATTTGCAAATGACATATCGGACAAAGGGCTAGTCTCCAAAATCTATAAAGAGCTCACCAAACTCCACACCCGAGAAAACAAATAATCCAGTGAAGAAATGGGCAGAACACATGAATAGACACTTCTCTAAAGAAGACATCCGGATGGCCAACAGGCACATGAAAAGATGCTCAACGTCGCTCCTCATCAGGGAAATACAAATCAAAACCACACTCAGATATCACCTCACAGCCAGTCAGAGTGGCTAAAATGAACAAATCAGGAGACTATAGATGCTGGCGAGGATGTGGAGGAAACGGGAACCCTCTTGCACTGTTGGTGGGAATGCAAACTGGTGCAGCCGCTCTGGAAAACAGTGTGGAGGTTCCTCAAAAAATTAAAAATAGATCTACCCTATGACCCAGCAATAGCACTACTAGGAATTTACCCAAGGGATGCAGGAGTGCTGATGCCAACGGGCACTTGTACCCCAATGTTTATAGCAGCACTTTCAACAATAGCCAAATTATGGAAAGAGCCTAAATGTCCATCAACTGATGAATGGATAAAGAAGTTGTGGTTTATATACACAATGGAATACTACATGGCAATGAGAAAGAATGAAATATGGCCTTTTGTAGCAACGTGGATGGAACTGGAGAGTGTTATGCTAAGTGAAATAAGTCATACAGAGAAAGACAGATAACATATGTTTTCACTCCTATGTGGATCCTGAGAAACTTAACAGAAGACGATGGGGGAGGAGAAGAAAAAAAAAAAGAGATTAGAGAGGGAAGGAGCCAAACCATCAGAGACTCTTAACAACTGGGAATAAACTGAGGATTGATGCGGGGTGGAAGGGAGGGGAAAGTGGGTGATGGGTACTGAGGAGGGCACCTGTTGGAATGAGCACTGGGTGTTGTATGGAAACCAATTTGACAATAAATTTCATATTCAATAAACAAACAAACAAACAAACAAACTTTAAAAAATAAAATAAAATAAAGGGATGTGTTAGAACTGTACAAGTGGACTTGGAGACATTCACACAAGTTTATCATTACATGAAATACACAAGATGCAGAAAAATGTGATTAATAGGATACCATTTTGGTAGCCACGACAAAGAAAAAAACCTGTATGTGTTTATACATACATGCATGTGTTTATTGTAATGGATTATAGGAATGTAGAAAAATATGGAAGGATGCATGTTAGGTTGTTAAAATGAGTTAATGAGGAGCTTGTTTTTAGAA
>NW_026463974.1:0-52077 GCF_027475565.1 Acinonyx jubatus
CAAAAAACATAAATCTGGTAGTATCCTACCAAATGTGTTTCCACTGTGAAGTAAATTAAATAGGGAAGCCATAACCTGAGGAGGCTCTAATGCCATGGCAGCCTCTGTAATGAAACCACAACTTAATTCTCAGTCATTGCACTTGAATGGAAAAAAAAATATGAGCAAATAATTGCAGTCAATTAGGACTCCCAAAAAGAAGGGAAATGCTTAAGATATATCCAATCAGACCCTGCACTTGCTTTGTTTCCACATCATCTCTGTAAAAACCTTACCACAACTTCCTACAGATGGAACATGTCTATCTTGTTCAAATAAGAAAGACAAATGAGTCAAATTAAGTCTTGAAAATTGGAATGTACATCAGTTCATCTTTTAACCCTACACAGTACCCCTTTTCATTTTGATCTCTTTCCCAAATGGCTTGAACACCTTGCCCACTTGCAACTTGGGCAGAAGACTCAGCATGACACCTTTACCAGCCTCTCACCATTCCCTTTGCACATGCACCTAGGACACCAGTGTGACTCTGCCCTCCCTCGCCTAGACCTCACTTTGGCAAAGGCTCTCCACAGCTCCTGCACAGGAGAGTTTCCCCAACAAATGTACATGCGCACAGAGGATGGGTGGCACCAATAGCTCCTCCAGGGCCAAAACTTGCATTCATGTGCTCCTTTTCCCACCATCCCAGGTCTCCAGGGCACTAGTCTTGAATCCCATCTCAACCAAGCCCACACACACCTGAGTTCACATTTTTGATAAACTGACACCAGAGTCTATGTCCAGACCAGTCCTCCCTCTGAACAATGTTGTAACCACACCCAGAGTTTTTCTTCTTCTTCTTTTTAATGTTTATTTATTTTTGAGAGAGACAAAGACAGAGTGCAATGGGTTAGGGGCAGAGAGACAAGGAGACACAGAATCTGAAGCAGGCTCCAGACTCTGAGCTGTCAGCACAGAGCCCCAAGCAGCGCCCAAAGCCACAAACTGCTAAATCATGACTTGAGAGTCGAAGATGGACACTCAACTGACTGAGTCACCTAGACACCCTTATCACACCAAGAGTTTTTGATGTCCTCTCCCAATTCTGTCTTTCCTGTTGCCAAAACTTCCCACATGTGCACAAGGTGAATGCAGGTGAAGCCCTCCAGGACCTAGATGAGGACCTTCCCACAATGCACAGGAACACAGAGAAGGATGGGGAGTGGGGTCTCGCTACCCAGAACCACCCTGTGTAGTAGAAACTCATAAGCCAACCATCAGTGCCACCTCTCCAGTGGAACTTCTCACGTCCCCAGTTGCCGGTTTCATACTTCAGGCTTAATGTTGTGGGTACACAGCTCAGCTGCCCCAGAATATGAGTCGGGAATAGTACCTCTGCCTACATGGGGCTTGCAGACCCTAACAGAGACTTCTCCCTTCAGATTCTGTAAAAAATTACCTCTTACACCAGAAATTGTTCTCCACAACTCCACTGCTAGTCTCTGATCCTCCCCTCTTAAAACAGCTCTGAGAACAGAGTTCCTGACTACTATACCTGCTGGGCGGCCCAAGTTGGCATTCATACTTTTCTGACATTCAGACTCACATAGAGGAGAGAAAGGACTTACAGTTTGGGGAGTCAGTTTCACTTTTCTGGTTCAAACTGTGCTCCCAAGGTAGTACGTTGCATCTATCTTCTGGTTCTGAGATGTCCATTGACAGTCACACATTCAAATTGACCAAATACACAAATGCAAATGATTGACTCATCAAAATTTCCTCAGAGCCTCTATTGCAGCCTTCTTTACTATCTCCCACTCTGCTGTGTATACTTGTGCCCTCACCTCCAATATTATTCTTAATATTATTTTTAAGATAATGCAAAAGAAGAGAAACAATCTCTACTCCCAGGAAGGCTCACCCAGCAACCAAACCCTCCTCAATAAATGAACATATCATACTCATTTCCCAGGGTTTTAGAAGGAAGAAGTCACATAAAATAAGATTACCAACCCAAGGTAAAAAAAAATTACTTTCAATTCCAAAACCTGTTTGCTTCTCAAAGAGAATATAAATTCACCCACAAATAGGTGATGACAAGAATACCATATGACAGCCTACCCAGGGTGAAACAACCTTTGACAAATAATCATGAAAAGAAACAAACAAGGTAAGTCATACCGAAAATGTATGGGTAATATTGACACAACAAATACACATATAATGTTATTGACAATTGACATCTGACTGATTCCTATTTGGATTAAAACTGATACAGTCTTCTGGGTGCCTGGGTGGCTCAGTTGGTTAAGCGTCCAAAGTCAGCTCAGGTCATGATGTTTGGGTGTGTGAGTTTAAGATCCACACCTGGATCCGTGCTGAGAGCTCAGAGCCTGGATCCTGCTTTGGATTCTGTGTCTCCCTCTCTCTCCCAAAAGTAAATAAACAAAAATTAAAAAAAACCCTACAGTCTCTTCAAAAGTACTCAGGTGAAAATTGTTATCCAAAAGTATAAAAAATAGGTGAAAATCCAAAAAGACAATTAATTAATGTAGTGGCTACTATCTTTATAAAGAAGGTTTATAGAGAGCATTTGACAAAATATAACATCCTTCCTTGATAAAAACCCTCAAAAAGGAAGGGTAAAAGGAACATACTTCACAACCAGAAAGGCTATATATGAAAGACCCACAGCTAATATCATCCTTACTGCGGAAAATATGAGAGATTTTCCCCTAAGGTCAGGAACACAACAGGGATGTCCACTCTCACCACTTGTTCAACATAGTACTGGAAGTCCTAACCTCAGAAATCAGACCACAAAGAGAAATACAAGCCATCCAAATTGGCGTGAAAGATGTATAACTATCACTCTTCACAGAAGACATGATATTCTATGTAGAAACCCCAAAGACTCCACCAAAAAAACTGCTGGAACAGATACATGAATTCATCAAAGTTGTAAGATATAAAGTCAAAACACAGAAATCATTTGCATGACTATACACCAGTAATGAAGCAGCAGCAGGAGAAACCAAGACATCGATTCCAGAGCCCAAATGTCCATTGACGGATGAATGGATAAAGAAGTTGTGGGGTGTGTAAACACACACACACACACACACACACACACACACACACACACACACAAAATGGAGTATTACTCAGCAGTCAAAAAGAATGAAATCTTGCCATCCGCAACTACATGGATGGAACTAGAGGGTATTATGCCCAGCGAAATTTGCTAGTCAGAGAAAGGCAAATATCATATGACTTCACTCATAGGAGGCATTTAAGATACGAAACATATGAGCTTAAGGGAAGGGAAGCAAAAATAATATCAAAACAAGGAGGGGGAAAACATAAGAGACTCTTAAGTGCAGAGAACAAATTGAGGATTGCTGGAGGGGTTGGAGTGTGGGCATGGGCAAAATGGGTAATGAGCATTATGGAGGACACTTGCTGGGAGGAGAACTGGGTTTATCATAGGGGATGAATCACTAGAATCTACTCCTCAAATAATTAAAGCACTATATGCTAACTAACCTGGATGTAAATTAAAAAAAGAATTTAAAAATAAAGAAAGAGATCAATTCTATTTATAATAGCACCAAAAACCACAAGATATTTACAATTGCACCAAAACCCGCAAAAAACCTAGGAATACACTTAACCAAAGAGGTAGAATATTTGTACTCTAAAAACTATAGAAAACTTCTGAATGAAGCTGAAAATGACACAAAGAAATGGAAAAGCATTACATACTCATGGCTTGGAAGAACAAATATTCTTCAAATGTCCATACTCTGCAAAGCAATCTATGCATTCAATGCAATCCCGAACATAACAACACTGATATTTTTTTCAGAGCTGGAATAAACCATTCTAAATGTGTATGGAACCAGAAGAAAACATAAATAGCCAAGTGTTGTTGAAAAAGTAAAGGAAAGCAGGAAGCGCCACAATTCTGGATTTCAAGCTATGTTATAAAGCTGTAATCAGCAAGACAGTATGGTATTGGCACAGAAACAGACAAGTAGATCAGTGGAACAGAATAGAAAACCCGGAAGGGGACCCACAGCCATATGGTCAACAAATCTTTGACAATGCAGGAAAGAATATTCAAGGAAAGAAGACAGTCTCTTCAATAAATGGTGTTGGGAAAACTGGAGAGTGACATGCAGAGAAATGAAAGTAGACCATCTTCTGGGGTACCTGGGTGGCTCTGTTGGTTGGGCATCTGAGTCTGGATTTCAGCTTAGGTCATGATCTCGTCGTTCATGGATGGTAGCCCTGTGTCAGGCTCTGTGATGTTGGCGTGGATGATCTTTTTTGGAATCCTCTCTCTCTCCTTCTCACTTTCCCTCCCTCTCACCGCTCCCCTGCTCATGCTCCCTCTCTCTCAAAATAAATAATTAAACTTAGAAAACAAAGAAATTGGACCCCTTTCTTATACCATACGCAAAAATAAATTCAATACAGATCAAAGACCTAAATGTGACACAGGAAACCATCAAAATCTTACAGGAGAACACAGGGAACAACCTCTTTGACCTCGGCTGCAAAAACTTCTTACTAGACATGCTGGCAAAGGCAAGGAAAACAAAAGCAAAAATGAAGTATTAAGATAAAAAGCTTCTGCACAGCGAAGGAAACAATCAGCAAAACTGAAAGACAACCTAGAGATTGGAAGAAGATACTTGGAAATGACAGCTCAATTAGTGGGCTAGTAAACCAAGCCTATACACAGGTTATCAAAACCAACACTCCAAAAATAAATAACCCAGATAAGAAATGAGAAGACACGAGTAGACATTTTTCCAAAGAATGCATCCAGATAGCCAACAGACATATGAAAAGATGTTCAACATTACTCATCATCAAGGAAATACAAGTCAAACCCACAGTGAGTTGCCACCTCACACCTGTCAGAATGGCTAAAGTTAACAATTCAGGAAACAACAGATGTTGGTGAAGATGCCAAGAAAGGGGAACACTGTTTCACTGTTGGTATGAATGCATTCTGGTGCAGCCAGTTTGGAAGACAATATGGAGTTTCCTCAAAAAGGGAAAAAAGAGAACCCCCCCCACGACCCAGCCATTACATTGCTAGGATTTACCCAAAGAATACAAAAATACAGATTTGAGGGGCACATGCACCCCCATAATTATAGCAGCCCTATAAACAATAGCCAAATTATGGAAAGAGCCCACATGTCCATGGAGGGTTAAATGGATAAAGAAGATGTGATATATATACACAATGGAATATTATACAGCCATCCAAAAGAAGGACATCTTGCCATTTGCAACAATGTGGATGGAACTAGAGTGTATTAGGATAAGTGAATTCAGTCAGCCAGAGAAAGACAATTGAATTCCCTCATATGTGGAATTTAGGAAACAAAACAGATGAACATAGGGGAAGGAAAAGAAAAGTAAAATACAATAAGAACAGAGAAAGAGGCAAATCTTAAAAGACTCTTGAGTATAGAGAACAAACTGAGGGGTGCTGGAAGGGAGGTGGTAGTGGGCTGGGCCATATGGATGACAGGCATTAAGGAGAGGATCTGTAATGAGCACTGGGTGTTGTATGTAAGTGAGGAACCACTGAATTCAATGCCTGAAACCAATACTATACTATACGTTAAGTAATTGAATTTAAATAAAAACTTGGAGGGAAAAAAAAGATATTTTAAAATAAAGCTATTTTCCATTCACAAAAAAGGAAGCTTTTTTAATTGAAATACAAAACAACAATAAGAGTAGTTGTAACAAAAAATCTGAATAAAACATTTATTATTTTAAAAGGATCCTTTCATCTAAGTATAAACTGAGACTGTACACTCAAAAACCCCATGCATTTGAGGCACTAGCATATGTTATATGACACGAATTGCTCAGAAGGGGTGCCTGTGTGGCTCATTAGGTAAAGTGTCCCACTGTGATTTCTGCTCAGGACATGACCTCGTGGTTGTGGGAATTAAGCCCCACAGCAGGCTCCTCGCTGAGAGCCAGGAGTCTTCTTGGAATTCTCTCTACACCACCCTCGTCTACCCCTCCCTGCCCTCTCTCTTAAAACAAAGAAACATTAAAGAAATAAATTTCTCAGACAATCAATTATTACTGAGCAATGGGTTGTAATAACTGAGACCGAAATTGGAAGTAAAGACATGGGTGGTAAGAAAAATTTTATGATAAGCCTTTAAATGACATTAGAGAATTTTTTATTAAGAGATAATCTCACTGTTGCAGAAAATGCCAAGGGTGTTATTCGTCCTTTGCAAGCAACAGCAACAAGAGTAAGAAATTTCTGCATAAAGAAACACTATGATTGTTAAACATGCTGAGTAATATATATAGAAGACAGTCACAGGAACTTCACATAAATAAAACTAGAATATCCTACTTGTTAAGAAATACGGTAAAAAGTGACTTCTGTCATGAGGGCAAAATGGAACTTAGAAAATGGCTTAGTGTCGAGTTCCTCAGAAAATTGCACAAATTTCCCCAGACCCCCAAGAGCCATAGAAAAGTAGACAGATCCTGCAGACCCTCACTGGTTATGGAAAGTTCTTTGCCCCTCACTTTGAATATTATGGACGAGCAGGGGAGAAGAACGAGAATCTCACAGGATGTAAAAGCTTGGTGAGTGTTAGGATTGTCTATTGGTGACAGCAAGATCAATGAACTGAAGCTTCTCGAAAATCATTTCCATTCAAACTACATGGCAAGGTACAGTCTCCTCCTTCACCTTTGGACCAAACCTGTGTCATCTGCTGATTCATCCCCACCAATCTGGATGTAAAACACTTTGTCTTTACATCCCAGGGCTCCATCTTTGCTCCAAAATGGTGACCAGGTATGGTTTAGATAGAACAAAATCCATTTATTTTAAAAATAGGAATATGAGTTGTGTTGGAGATTCTCAAATTTCCAGCCCAACATGCCCTCGGTAGATAGAGGAGAGAGGGCAATGTAGAATTCTTGAAAATCATTTCCTAAAAAAGCTATTATTTGAAGAATTTGAATCGAATGCTCTTATGGCAAGTACAAGTTCTACTGGTATCTGAATTATGACAACAATCCATTTTAAACATTAAGTAGTCACTAGACAGCCTTGTAACAATTCTTTATAAGTTAATGCAAAACAATAAATATGAAAATAATTTGAGACCAAATATATAATTCCTTTGGCTTTTATGACAGTATTTTGCCAAACAACCAACAAATGGAAAACAAGATTTTACCAAGATTCTCTGACCTAGAGTTTATCTAACATGATACACAGCTCTGTATGCAGAGAATACCTTAAAGCAATGTTCCCTAGGGGCCGAGGTTAGGTTGCCCCAAGATGAGTAACTTTGGCATGAAGGATTTTGGGGCCAAAGACAACTGATACACTGTAGGCCCAAGAGATTTTTTTTTTTTTTTTTTTTTTTTTGGTGTTTAAGTGGAGGCCCAATGTGTGGCTTGAACTCACCACCCAGAGACCAGGACCTGAGCAGAGGATGCACACTACAGGCCATATTGACCCCAGTCCCAGCTGTGCCAGCCAAAGAATATGCAGCCGAAGCTCAAGAGATAGCAATGTAACCCCACTAGCTTACAAGCAGTTAATCAGCACTACCCTACAGATTGAGCTACCAAATGCACCTAATAAATCCTTTAAGAAAAAGAAGAAGATATTTTTTGTAACTCAAAGTCTTTTGAGGAATACACCTCTGGGGTATCAGGAAAAGTGGCAGCAGAAGTTATCAAGTAACATCTGCTAACATGGCCTCACGGGTCTCCAATCAAGGACATCCAGTTTCTCAGTGATCCTCAACCAAACCATGCCCTTGAGCTCTCTAAGCAACAGAAATTGCTAAGAAACAAAATCAGAGTTTCAGGCAAGTTTTTTTTCCTTAGTGTCAGCAGGCTAGGATTATTCTGTTTCTTAGATGTTCTTGAAAAGACTTCATGTTTTCCCAAATATTCAAGAGGAATGTATTGCACCTCTGAGCTCTACACAAGCATGTATGTGCTTTGCTCTTGAATGCAGAAGAATGGTCAGTTTTGAAAATTTATTTTACAATTATATATCATCTGGACAGTATTGGCCTGAAGAGAAGTCACCAACCTAAACAATATGTGGTATTAAAAATGGACTCAAGAAAACTAACTACGAAATGCTGACACACTCTATATACATTGTTTTTTAAGTATATCCCGTTATATCGAGAACCAGAAGTAATGCATTTATAATGCAAGGAGTTTTTAGCACGCTAATATTTGTGACACTTTTACATTTGTTGTGATATAGACACACCACAAATGTCACCTGTCCCAAACCTCTATGCATCTGCTTTCAACCTAAAAATATATACATCAGGAAAATTCACATCAAAACAATTGTTCTATATTAAAGGCACACAAAAAAATTTAGAATTAGGTTGTCAGGAACACACACACACACAGGGTAGTTTATTTTTATTTTTATCATTTTTTAAGTTTATTTCTTTGAGGGAGACAGAGACAGTGCAAGTTGGGGAGGGTTTGAGAGGGAGATAGAGGATCCTAAGCAGGCTCTGTGCTGCCAGTGCCGAGCCCAACTGGGGCTCAGATGCATGAAACTGTGAGATCACGACCAGAGATGAAACCAAGACTCAGACTCTTAACTGACTGAGCCACCCAGCTGCCCCACAAAAGGTTAGCTTAAAATGACGGAGCATACCAAAAAGTTACCTTTGAGAAGACTATGAAGGAAAATGTGAAATGTCTCTTGACTATGGTGCTTTCATTTTGCAGTGAGAGAAATAAGGAATCTGGCTGAAAGGACTGTCTTGGTAAAGAACTTTCTTAATTACTTGGTTGGTGTTTCATCATCAACTCATTTTCCTGAGGACTGGTCCTCTTCTGTTTATAGCAGGTTTCAGCATCTGAGATGCTCTCTGGTTCTAGTTCTCTGTGTGTGATGTTTCAGTTGCTTCTTGGCTAGCAATGGGCAAGTGTTGCTGATTTGGCTCCCCACGTGCAGCCTGTGAGGCTGCATGTTACACAATCAGTTGGTGTTCCCTTGGGACTCTACTAAAAGAAAGACAAATTTGTTGGTAATACTGCACGACCACAATAAACTTTATGGTCAGGAAACCACAGATTGCAGGTCTGTGGCAGAAATGACTCTTCGTCTTAGAAACTTCAACTTCTTCACAGTGTTTCCAATGTAAATGCTGGATACATTCTGTAGATGAGATTCTGAATGAATCCAAAGACAAAGGGTATTAGCTCCATCATTAGACAGGGGCAGAGTCAATAGCACCCAAAAGCCATCCTACAAGGATTCCCATTCACAACACAAATAATTTAGTTGCACTCTCACAGCAAGAATAGACAAATGAGCCCTGTAACATTTGTAGCACTGTGAATTTAGGCAGGCTAAGTCCAGAGAAAACCAAGACACAAAATACAATCAACCAACTCCAGAATGATGCCTGAGGAAGCAAGATCATTCACAGCTGAAACTCCTAAAGTAGTGCTGAGCATCTAATCCCACTAGGAATCAGAATAAGCCATCACAATGAGGAAAAAGGATGGAGAACCACCTTCCAACAATCTGGTGGGACTCATGTTTAACACACACCGAGGACATGTTTGCAAAAACCTAAATAAATAGAAAATGATCCTAAGGATGATTTCAATGCTCAAGTGGCCTAAGTGAGGTCCCTGGAAACATTTCATCTGTGTACTTAATCACCCACCTTCAGAGAGCCATCTAATCGGCTAGACAAATTGAGCGGGATACATATTTTGAGTACTCTTTAGAAACTTTTAAGGAAAACACTGACAAGCTAGTATCCACACTGACAATAAATAAGGAATCTGCTGAAATAGTGACAAAAACTGTGCTCAAAAATATGAACTCCTGTGGAAGTACTTTCTACTGCCCCAGCATCTTTTTATACATGAAATGGAGTGACAGGAAATGAGGCATTAAAGTCAAACCCTCTGTCAGAGAACAAGAATTCTTGTCTCCCCAAAGGTCCTTCTAGCTGGATGAGAAATCAAATGGACATGAGACAGATTGACAGGAGAAAATCAAATTTAATACACATATGTACAGGAAATCCACACAAACATGGAAATTCCAAAGACTGTCTAGCAACATCAGGTCCAAATATCATGGGTAACTAAGGAAAAAGGGGTAGGGGCCTGAGGCTTCAGAGGAAAGCAATGCACTTCACAGGTCGATCAGAAGAGCACATACTTGGTAATTAGATGTTTGTTCTACCTTACAGATGGGTCACTGAGATAACTTTGGCTCTGTTAATAACTCTTTTTCTGGGAAGACTCCCCAACTTAGATTCTTCTGCATGGTTAAGGGGGAAAAGCTTCTCCTGAACCAGCAGGTTCTCAAGTACCTTCATGTCAAAGTATCTGCATGACAAAGTGGCCATTCTGGGGGTGAGGGGACTGGAAAGGCTGTCCTAAACCCCTTCCATTCCCCCATATGAAACTTCCCTGGAAGCTGCACATATTAAAAGTTGACCTACATTGTTTCATGTCATGGATCCAGCATTTTAGTTCTGATGGTAGATCTGTTTAGTCAAACTCATTTTAGGAGGCCTTGATGCAGGTGCCTTTTCAAAGTTAGCCCTGTGGTTCACGTAATGTTATTCAATGAGGCATTTCTATGAAAACCAAAGAAGACAACTATGCTTCATGATGACATCAACTCTTAAGCCAGTTCCTGACTTCTCAGGGTAGCCAGAGGCAGAGACGTCTAGATGTCAGACTTGAATCATCTTCAGATACAGTAAGGGCAAGTAGGAGCAACCTGAAGGATCTTCCTGGTTTATAGTTCAAATGCCTCTGGTAATCTTTTCAGTGGCCTATACAGCCACAGAACTGAGATTGTCTGTACATGAGCTATTATGACGATTTCTTTACATCAAGTACTTATATAAAGTTTCCAGAGCTTCAGGAAAGAAGGCAGTTTTAGTTCTCAAATGATTCCAAAACAGAAAGGTAGGAAAAAATCAAAATACTACTTTATGGGGGTGGTGGGCCCATGGGTGGCCAAGTCCATTAAGTGCCCGAATCTTGACTGTGGCTTGGGTCATCACTGCACAGTTGCTGGGATTGAGCCAGCCTTGAGCTTTGCCCTGACTGACAGCAGGGAGACTTCTTGGGATTCTCCCTCTCACTCTCTCTCTGCCCCTACCTCGCTTGTGCTCTCTCTCTCTCTCTCTCTCTCAAATTTAATGCAGATTTAATAGAAATTTTCTTCTCAGGATTTCTAGCCAGCCATTGGAGGACACAAGAAGAAATCAGGATCTGGTACAATTTATGATGAATACTATTAAAGTCTAAATCAACAAAGATGTGTTATTGAAACATATTTGTCTATAATCATCCTCAGTTTACCAAGTAGAGCCAAATTAACAGTAATGGGATTGCAAATTCAGTGTATTTGGAGAAAAAAATTTGACCTTCTTATTTACATAAGTGCAGCCACAATAGAGGTTTGACCGATAGACTCTTTAAAACCAGCTTTGCTGTAATTTTTCATAAGAAGTCACTAGATTAAACTTTTAGTAGCTTCTCAAGGGCAGAAATGAAGCCAAATACTTGCCATCAGGTTTTGCCTGCAACACTTACAGATTTGGGTGAATTCCTATATTCTTGAGGTCTCCAAAACATGCCAAGATTATTGAATCTATTAGGAAATAAAGTTCTTGATTCACCTGGGAAGGCTTCCAGGGATTCTGTAAGCAAGGAATCATGCTGATACTTCCAAGGGGGCTTGATTGGGTCCATGAAGTCCATCAGAGATCCTTATAGCCGTCTCCTCATTTCTGAATCGATTTCGGTCTTTCTCAGCTATGACATTCTAGTCAAAGTCTTGGTTACCTAACAGTGTTTCCAACTGCGTCTTGTCACACGGAGAAACGATTCTTACGGAAATTACGCAAACACATGTATTAGAATAAACATATAAGAATAGAGAGTTTCTGAGATCTGGAAGAACCAGGTAGGAAGAAGAGATAAATGTTTCCATTTGTTCACCAAGTTATATTCTGTGCACTTGCTGCAGTCAGTTAACCTACGAGGAAAAGTTTCCTCAATCAATAAACAACAAAACACTTCCCAGAGGTTTTTCTTTAACTTCCAGGTAGTTAACATATTGTGTAACATTAGTTTCATGTGGACAATATACTGACTCAACAATTCCATACAACACCCAGGTCTCAACTCACAAGGGACCTCATTATTCCCCATCACTTATTTAACCCATCTGCCTACCCATATCCACTCTGGTAACCATCAGTTTGCTCTCTATAGTTAAGTGTCTTTTTCTTGGTTTGCCTCTCCCTTTTGCTATTTTTCTTTATCTTTGCTCACTTGTTTTGTTTCTTGATTTCCACATGTGAGTGAAATCATATAGGATTTGTCTTTCTCTGACTGTTTTCACTTAGCATTAACACTCTGTAACACCACCCATTCATACAAATGCCAAGATTTCAGGGGTGCCTGGTGGCTCAGTTTGTTGAGCTTCTGACTCCAACTCAGGTCATGGTTTCGCACTTCATGAGTTCAAGCCCCACGTTGGGCTCTGTGCTAACAAACACCTCAGAGCCTGTAGCTGGCTTCAGATTCTCTATCCCTCTCTCCCCCCCCCCCTCCACTACTCATGCTCTGTCTCTCTCTGTCTCTCACAAATAAATGTTAAAAAATGGCAAGGTTTCATACCTTTTTGTGTCTACTAACATTCACATACACACCAAATCTTTATTCATTCAGGAGTCAGTGAACACTTGTGCTGGACTGTTGGAAAGGACAGGAAAGCTCACTGCCTGTCACTGCTGAACTGCTGCTCCAACAAATCTGGGCCATGGACAGAGCAAGAGTACAGAATTATACTCATCTTGGAACTGACTGATGACAGGAAGGTCCCTCACAACAATGAATTGTCTTCACCCATCTACACTGGATCTCATTTTCATTGGAGTTATATCTTGGGATATTAGTGCTGAACAACCACAGCACACGTCCTGCTGATCCCATTACAGTGTCCAGAAGTCTTCTTCATCTCCAAAATTGACTCTGCCATGTGATATTTTAAGCTATGCCCAAAATGTTTGCATCATCTAATACCCCTCCTCCATCCACTGCCTCTGATCTAGCCCTGGGCAAACCAGTAATCATTGTCATCTGACAGCTTCTGGGCCTCAGTAAGACAAAGGAATTCAGTGCAATCATGGAGATAAAGGAGGGCATCCCCAATCTTCAGAAACCCACCATATTTGCCAACTCCTTATCTCCATGACACTTATTCATCCAATGACACCACCAAGAACTACCTAGGACCCTGGGTGACTCAAGGGAACCACCTCCAGGTACCTCCCTGCATTGGAAAGAGTTCTTCACGTTTTATTTTCATAGGTCTTATCTTACTCTCTGAGGATGATGGCTTCATCATGTTTTACTTATATTCCCACCCCTCATCCCAGTGCTACAGGTCTGAATACCTACAGCCTTACATCTTTCTCATCTCAACTAAGCAGCTAGTGAGGACACTCTCACCACAACACAGGCACAAAAGAATGTTTGTGATGTCTACATATCTGGCACCAAAAATGAACAAACACAGCAGTGGAGATATGGAGACAACTGGGAAATAAAGCAAGTAGAAATTATCTTTCTTTTTTTTTTTTTCTTATTTTTATTTTTGGGACAGAGAGAGACAGAGCATGAACGGGGGAGGGGCAGAGAGAGAGGGAGACACAGAATCGGAAATAGGCTCCAGGCTCCGAGCCATCAGCCCAGAGCCTGACGCGGGGCTCGAACTCACGGACCGCGAGATCGTGACCTGGCTGAAGTCGGACGCTTAACCAACTGCGCCACCCAGGCGCCCCAGAAGTTATCTTTCTATATGCATTCTCAGTTGTGTAACCTGGGACAGGTGTTTCCTCCACATGCAGAATGCACTATGCTAATTCTTTACCTTGTATATTTTCTATGTCTCATCTGGGGCTACATTATCACTACTATTGGAATTTGTCTCTCCTACTTATGGGGTATCTATTACACACCCAGTACTAGCATATGTGCATGTTTGCTTCATATGCACATGAAAACAACACCCACCCCCCAAAGACTGGCAGGTAGCTGTCTTAGCTGCCATGATGGCATGCTTTAGAGCCCTCACTAAGCGCAGATTTCACTATCAGACTAAAACAGGTGTAAGCAACCTCTGTGCCTTCTGTAGGGGACACAGAGGGGAAAGCACTGGGAGAAAGCAGACCCGCTTGGTCACAGGGGCAGATTAAAACTGTCTTATCAAAAGTTACATTATCTTGTGAGTCTGTAGGGTGTTGTCTAGGGAATGTACTATTGAGAGGGGCTGGTGTCAGTCAAGACCCTGTAAAACTCCTGGCTAGGGGCACCTGGATGCCTCAGTAGGTTAAGCATGTGGCTCTTGATCCCATAGTTAATGGGTCTGAAGCCTGTGTCTGGCTGTGTGCTGACAGCAGAGTTGCTTGGGATTCTATCCCTACTACTTTGCCCCTCCTATGCTTATGCTCTCTGTCTTTCAGATTAAATAAATAAACTTAAAAACAAATGGACTGGCTGTGCAAAATGAATGCCAAATAGCGTTTCACGGGGACCTTAGGTAAAAGGTCAGCAGTACCCCTCTAGACCCCATAATATATCCATAATAATATCACAGTATTCACAAAGAGGAGAAAATGGTATAAAGGATAAACGAGAGGAAAAATAATGGCACATTATGTAAATCCTAAGGCCGCGGAGAAAACGGATTACTGGGTATGTTATGCCGTTGTGTTAGGAAAAGAGTTATAGATTCCGTCAGTTACTTACAACCTTAAATACAAGAGGATGTGGTAACATTGCTGGTTGGATCACACTTCATTCACTACACATCCATGTTAACACATTAAAAACAATTATATTTTATTAATTAAAATATATTAAGTTCACACAGACCAATTTATGCATTTCAAATCCACTCGACTCAACAAATCGTGTTCAAAATATAGAATACAAGTGGTAAAAAAGCATTCATGTGTTGATGTAATGACAGGGGAGTAGTGATTTCCATAAATATCAGGCCGGAGGTAATTGTTGAGAGATGTGGATGTACAATTTATGCCATTTGGGGGAAGAGTTAGCTAGGCTCTGGCTGCCATCTGTGAAGATGTCTTCATTGCAGCCACATCAACTCATGTGCTCTGACTATTGCTGTTGTAAAGATCTATCAGTGCACTGGACTGCCACCTCTTTTGCCTTTAAGACCTTAACATAAAACATTTTCTTTCTAATATTCAGGAAGTTTTTAGAGTTAATAAATGGACAATGGTGTTCTCAACACCTGTCTCATGACAACTTACATCAGTGGTATAACCACAAACAGCATCTCCATTTAGATTTGTTTCAGATGTTGTACATCATATTGTCCTTTATCTTCCATGGAAAATTCGATATGCCTGAGTCCTGCATAATGAAGAAGGGCATCTCATACCTTTGATGCAACAACAGTCAGTCACATGGTTTCACACACCCACTAGGAATAAATGAATAATCTGTAGTGATTTGAGAGTAGAAATACATGAATATTTGCTAGTCACAAATCCCAAAGAGGGTCAATGTAAGTAAAAAAAAAACCAAGGCACAATTTGAAATTAATTATACCTATGCAAAAACCGATCCACTGGATCTTTAGGACCAGAATAGCATATATGTTTTCTAAGTGTCTAACTCCGTATTATTCGTTGTATTTTGAAGCAATGTCTGAATGAAATGACAGATATACTTCTTTCTATTTGATTTCTGTAACATGATTCACATTTGATGTTCAATGAAATACTTTTGTAAATCTACCTTTCCAGTTACTTTCTTATATGCACTCTCTTGTGTTTCCTAAAGTGTATATTTAAAATGAGGGTCTTTGTTCACTCATTACATTTCTAGGGTTTGCATCTAGGGTGTCTTTTGTGATATCGAGCAAAAGTTGAATTCCAGGTAAAGGCGTGGCCACTTTCCATTTCACACTTTGGCTCTTATGTGATAACTAGAATGTGGAGTAAGTTGTGACTTGCAGGGAGAGCTTGCACATTCTTTACATTTGTATGGTTACTCTCCAATAGGAATTTTCTGATGTCCCGTAAGGGCTGGGCACCACTTTCAGGCACTGACTTACATTCTTTTTACATTATCAGGTTTCTCTCCAGTGTGAATTCTGTGATGTTGAGTAAGGTTTGAGTGCTGGGTAAAGGCCTTGCCACATTCCTTACATTTGTAAGGTTTCTCTCCAGTATGAATTCTGAGATGTCGAATAAGGTTTGAGTACGTGGTAAAAGCCTTGCCACATTCCTTACATTTGTAAGGTTTCTCTCCAGTATGAATTCTGAGATGTCCAGTAAGTTTTGAATGCTGACTAAAGGCCTTGCCACATTCTTTACATTGGTAAGGTTTCTCTCCACTATGAATTCTGAGGTGTTCAATAAGGTTTGAATGAAAGCTAAAGGCTTTGCCACATTCTTTACATTGGTAAGGCTTCTCTCCAGTATGAATTCTGTGGTGTTGAGTGAGGTGTGAGTGCTGGCCAAAGGCCTTGCCACATTCACTACATTGGTAAGGTTTCTCTCCAGTATGAATTCTATGATGTTGAATAAGGTGTGAGCGCCGGCGAAAGGCCTTAACACAATCTTTACATTGGTAAGGTTTCTCTCCAGTATGAATTCTGAGATGTCGAATAAGGTTTGAGTACGTGGTAAAGGCCTTGCCACATTCCTTACATTTGTAAGGTTTCTCTCCAGTATGAATTCTGAGATGTCCAGTAAGTTTTGAATGCTGACTAAAGGCCTTGCCACATTCTTTACATTGGTGAGGTTTCTCTCCAGTGTGAATTCTGTGATGGTGAATAAGGACTGAGTGGTAGCTAAAGGCCTTGCCACATTCTTTACATTGGTAAGGTTTCTCTCCACTATGAATTCTGAGATGTTCAATAAGGTTTGAATGAAAGCTAAAGGCTTTGCCACATTCTTTACATTGGTAAGGTTTCTCTCCAGTATGAATTCTGTGGTGTTGAGTGAGGTGTGAGTGCTGGCCAAAGGCCTTGCCACACTCACTACATTGGTAAGGTTTCTCTCCAGTATGAATTCTGTGATGTTGAATAAGGTGTGAGTGCCGGCTAAAGGCCTTATCACAATCTTTACATTGGTAAGGTTTCTCCCCAGTGTGAATTCTGAGATGTCGAGTAAGGTTTGAGTGCTTGCTAAAGGCCTTATCACAATCTTTACATTGGTAAGGTTTCTCCCCAGTGTGAATTCTGAGATGTCGAGTAAGGTTTGAGTGCTGGCTAAAGGCCTTATCACAATCTTTACATTGGTAAGGTTTCTCCCCAGTGTGAATTCTGAGATGTCGAGTAAGGTTTGAGCGCTGGCTAAAGGCTTTGCCACAATCTTTACATTGGTAAGGGGTCTCTCCAGTATGGATGCTGTGATGTCTAAGAAGGTAGGAGTGCCTGCTAAAGTCTTTACCACATTGCCGATATTTGTCAAGTCCCTCTCTGATATGGATTTGCCTGTGTCTATTTAGTGATGAGCAGTCCTTAAAGGTTTTACCACATTCTTCGCATTTGTACAATTTCTTTCCAGCATGCATTTGTTGATGTTGAGATAGTGCCGAGTGCCAATGAAAGACTATGCCACAGTCCTTACAAGTGTACCTTTTCTCTCCAGGACCAATTGTCTTATGTGCATTTAGTCTTCGTGACTGACTCAACACAATTCCAGATTTATTACACGTGTATGTGTTTTTTCCCACACAAATTGTTTGATGATCACCAACACTGGAGGACTCCTTCAGATCTTTCCCACAGGTATTATAAGGATTTTCTCTCATATGCATACTCTTCTGTATAATATGTTTAGATCTTTGAGACAAAACTTCTTCACCTTTATCACATTCAAAATGGTTGTCTGGCAAATGAGTACTCAGATATTTGTTAACATTTGAGCCCTGGTTAAATGTTTTCTCAGATTCACTGCAAGGAGCAATTCTATACCCATTGAAAATATTCTCGTAGTTGAGTAGGGTTGACTCCTTTCTGACATGCCCCTCAAATTGACACCTCGTTACACTTTCATCTTCATTTTTAAATCTATTATTTCCAGAAACAGTTGTCTGAAAGGTCAATCCAATCTTATTTTCAAATTGGTTCAAATACTTATTTTCCATCTGAATGAGGTAACTTTCCAGATTTTCCAAATTTTCTTTCGACAAATATTTATGTTTGAATCTTTGAATTGAGTTTTTGGTGACAGAAACACACTGCTTTGTAGAAGTAGCTAGCTTAAAAGGGGAGGGTTTGCAAAATGCTTTATATCCTTCACCATATGGGGCAGTGAGATTCTTCTCATGGGCAGATGTCTCCATTTGGAAATGTCCGTCATGGTATGTTTGATGCCCTTCACTCTCCCCATCGTTGTGCCAGTCTATCATTAAGTGTAAATTCTCAAGGGTACTATATTCACCCATTGGCACTTTTTGGAGAGAAAGTTCTAAGCACGGCTTTGGCAGGAAATTCTGGGTGCATTGTGAAGATACAGCTGAAAGATATCAAATAACAGAAAAGTAAAATCATCCTACTTACTACTCTCAGATGAATATACTGAAGACTTCTATTGTGCAACCTTAGAATCAATCAGAAAATGTTGGTCAAATGTTTGAGAAGGAATCATCAGGACTTCATTCCTCCATGGACACATAAACTTGCACACAATACACTGACCATATAGCCTAATAGGTAATTCTGTAGTATTGTCATGTTATCATACAAATCATTTTCCTATACCTCGAATGATCAGGAAAAGTACCACATGAGGCCAAAATTACCACAGAAGGAAACTTAAACATAAAACTGAAACAACAAAATAGCATACAGTAAAACTAAGACCAAAAACTAAGTAAAACTAAGACCAAAAACTAACTCCAAACAAGGAAAGGTGCTATGTCCGATAAATTCAGTGGATCATTCAAACAAGCATTTCATGACAAAGTATTTTAAATCTCCTCGAGTATTTCCAAGGAGTGAAGATAAGGGAAAATATGAAAATACTCTGTGGTACCAGCATTACCAGGTTACCAAATGAAAGGAATAACTACTGTAAAGAAGGCTACAAACTCATAAAAAAAGTTATCTCTGTTCACAGATGACACGATCTATAGAAAACCCTAAAGGATCCTTATTTTTATTTTGTATTATTTTGGTCATTGCTTGAGTTATTTCTGCTAGGTTTTATACTGCTTTCAAGTTTTCTATTTTTTAATGCCATAAATGCTTCAGTTAAGGAAAACATTGAAATTAACAACATTACACCAAAAGGAACTAGAAAAGGAACGCTGTTAGCTGAAATTTAGTAGAGGAAGAAATTACAAAGCAAAATCTGAAATTATTTTATTTAGAAGGAAACATCAGAAATAAATGAAATAGAGACCAGAATAAAAAGGTAACATAACATTGAAAGTAATGCCCATGTAACAAGAAAAATAACAAAATTGGTAATGCTTCAACTACATATACAACTATATTCTAACAAATCAAATAACTTAGAAAAGAAATCCACTGGGGCCCTTGGGTGGCTCAGTCAGTTCATTGTCCCCCTTTGGCTCAGGTTTTAATCTCAGGGATAGGGAGTCTGAGCCCTGCATCAGGCTCTGTGCTGACAGCTCAGAGCCTGGAGCCTGCTTCCAATTTTGTGTCTCCTGTCTCTGCACACTGCCCCCAGCTTACACTCTGTCTCTCTCAGAAAGAAACATGAAAAAAAAAAAAAAGACTTCCACTTAATTCCTAAAAATGCACAAGTTACTATGATTGAATTATGAACCTTAAACCCAAGAAATCAAAAATCTTATACCTACAAGAAGAATAAATGTTGAAATCAAAATAAAAAATCTCTCAGCACAGAAAAGCCAAAAATCACATGCGTTCATTGGTCAATTCTAACTAACATTTAAAAAATAATAATTAAAGATAATCTTTTCAAAATCCTACAAGTAGAGGAAGAGCAGGAACACATTCAAAACTATCCTGTGAGGCCAGCAATACTCTGACACCAAGCAGGATACACACAATAGAAGAACAAAAATGTCTGGTTTGTCTGATACAAGTTTTGCCACTCTGACTTTCTTTTGATATCTAGTTGTATGGTATGTGTTTATTCATTTCTTCATTGTTAACCGGCAGGTGGCTTTATGTCTAAATGAGTCCTTAGAGGCAGCATATAGTTTTTTGGTTTTTTGCTTTTATTTATTTTGATACTCCTGGATCTGGAGGTCTGTTTCCTTCCAGGATTATGGAAGGTTTCTGCTAATATTTCTTGAAATAAAGGTTCTTCCCCCTTTTCTCTCCCTTTTGCTTCTGAGACTCCTATCATGCAAACATTATTACATTTGATGGAGTCTCTGAGTTTCCTGAGTCAATACTGTTGCATGATTCTTCTCCTGTCTTTTGCTTAGAGTCATTATTTTTCTTCATTTTTTTCTTCTTCTAGGTGACAAAGTCATTCCTCTGGTACTTCCAGCCTGCTGTTCACTGCTAAGCCTGTTTCCAATCTTTTTTTTTTTTTCTTTGCTGAAAAAAAAAACCTGTTTATTTTCTGAGAGAGATACAGAGAGTGAAAGAAGAAGAGAGGCAGAGAGAGAGGGAGAGAAAATCCCTATCAGACTCCAGAGGCAGTCACTGCAGAGAACAAGTTGGGGCTCTATCTCCCAAACTGTGACATCATAACCTAAGCCAAAATCAAGAGTTGGATGCTTAATTCAAGGACCCACCCAAGTGTCCCTCAATCTTGTTCATTGCACTGTTCTTCTCTGTTTGATTCTTTTTATCTGTTTTAGCTCCCTGGTAAGGTTCTCACTATTCTTTACTCAACCCAGAGAGTATCCTTATGAATATTGCCTTCAATTCTCCATCAAGCATGTTACTTACAACCATTTCACTTAAATCTCTCTTCATGGCCATATCTTCTTCTTTGACTTGGATAAATTCTTCCACCTTGGCATTTTGTCTAAGGCCCTGCCTTCCTCTGTATGTTAGAAAAGACAGTTATGTGTCCCATAGACCATTTAGACAGCGGCCTGTAGATGCTCTCCTTGATTGCTATGGACAGTGTAGGGTCCCTGGCCTGAACATGGTAAGTCATAGCTAGATGCACTGCAGTCTGCTTGTGAATTGAGATCTGACATCAACTCCACCAGAACTGAGGCCCTCCAGAACTGTTTGGTCAGGAAATGAGGTGTGGGCAGCAACTTGTGCAGGTCTCTTGGAGCAGGGACCGACCTTGCTGAGAATGAGGCAGGCTTGAGAGAGAAGGGCAGGCCCACCAGAGCATAGGGAGGTGGGAGCTTGGAGTAAGGTAGGCAGACATCCAGGGTCTCTACTGAGCTACTTCCCTCGGGTGGCTCTGTGTTTAGGCTGAGGGGCAGGGGAGAGAAGGGGCTCCAGCTAGGTCTTTAGTTCCTCTAGAGGCATCTCAGAGAATTTTGCCTGTCAGCGCGGTGCTTCTAGTGAAGTGAATAATCTCCCACCCTGTATGCTCCAGGCATTCTTCAGAGGACTTTGCCACATTGAGTGACCCCAGGTTGTTTGTCTGTCTTCTTTCCAGAGGCAGCACAGTGCCCTCTTGGCTCTATCCCAGCCAAGCCTAATGATCTTTAAAACTTCAGCATTTAAGATAGCCTAGCTGCCAAAATTCATGAAATTCAGTCCTTCTCATTTTCCCAGCCAATGGCTTTGGGGAAATGTTCTCCTTATGCATTCCTGTGTGTGCTCCTGTCTCAGGTGACCTTCTCCTTGACTGTGGCTCCCTGCCTTCTGCAGCACTACAATCCTTTTCTCCCTAAACCATGTCTTTAAGCTTTCTACCATCTTGAGTGTGTGTGGCCTCTCCTCTCCCTTAAGATGGGGACTTTGTTCTGTCAGTGTTCAGGCACATATCTGAGATTTTTGGAATGATTTGTCAGTTATCCAGTCATGTTTATGAGATGTGAGGAGCCTAGGGTCCTGCTACTCCACTGCCATTTTCCTCCCCTCTGAAGAATCCCTATATATAAAACTCACACACACTTTACACATTTGGAGACTACAAATGCAACGCATAAAAATTAGTGGGGCGCCTGGGTGGCTCAGTCGGTTAAGCGGCCGACTTCGGATCGGGTCATGACCTCGCGGTTCGTGAGTTCGAGCCCCGCGTCAGGCTCTGTGCTGACAGCTCGGAGCCTGGAGTCTGCTTCAGATTCTGTGTCTCCCTCTCTCTGACCCTCCCTCATTCATGCTCTGTCTTTCTCTGTCTCAAAAATAAATAAATGTTAAAAAAAATTAGTTGTGTTTCCATACAAAAAAATGCTTATACTTTAACATAATGATAAAAGTCAAACCTAGCTTACCACTACGAAATATTGTGCAGGAATTGAAAGAAGAAACAAATGGAAACATATCCGAGTTCTTGGACTGGAGTACTTAATACTTGAGTGGTTAATAGTACTCAAAGTGCTCTACTCACTTAATGCATTTTTAATCAAAATTCCAATATCATTTTTTGGCAGATATATCAAAATCCATCCACACATTCATATGGATGACACAGGGTAACATATACCCAGAATAATCCCAGAAATGAAGGGCAACTTGGTGGCAAACACTTCCTAATTTAAAGCATACTGCAAAGCCATAGTTATCAAAATAACATCCTAGAGACATCAAGACAGGCCTAGAATAATGGACAAGTGATGCTGAGCTACATGTGTACTTCACCAATGTTAACGTGTAGGACAATGAGGTGAGGATCTCATTAAATTCATATTCTGACTTGGATTTCAGGCTGATGTCTGAGTTTCCATATGTCTTTAAGTTGCAAGTGATGCTAACATATTCGGTTCAAAGACATGCTTTTAAATTCCAAAACAAAACAAAGGAAACAAACAAGCAACAACACAAAAACAAACAAAAGAAAGAAAAGAAAAAAGAAGAAATCATGATGACTTTGAACGTAAAGATTGTTGGGAAAATTACAACTTATAACCTCATGAACAGTAACAACAAGTGTTCTTGAACATTTACTACACACTACAAACCATTCTAACACTTTTTCATAAATTCCCCCATGAGTCCACGGTGACCGATGTGAACGTTATATGTGTTTTTCATCTTTCACAAGAATATCTTGGAAAAACTGTGGTCCTAGTGGAGCTTGAGTTTTAGCCCAGATTGCCTGACTTTTAATTTGTCTATTGGAACACACAGACCACTATACAGAGGAAACCCTAAAAGAAGGTTCAGAGTAGGTTCCAAAGTGAAAAAAGTAACACAAACACGACTGAACCACAGAACTCATCAACCCAAAGAGAGCAGTAAAGAAACAACACAAAATACGAAAATTACAAATCAAATAAAAAAACAAATGTGATAGAATTAAACTGTTTTCGTCATTGAAACCAAAAATGTTTTCAGGGGCTTAAAACATACGGATCTATTTGTGGTGGAAGCTTTTTGTGTCCTCCAAACAAACCACAGAGTTCAACACTCACATTGGTACAACTGACATAGCTATTGTTTGTGAATCCCCTAGGGTTTTCAAAGTTCTGTCCCATTGATCTTTTCTGCTGAATTATATTTTAAATATTTAAGAAGTTGAGTATATATGATGCATAATTATTTTTTTTCCTAGAACAACAGAGAAGTGATAAGGAACAGTCCACCTGTGACATGAGTTTAGAATCCAATGGGAATTTTCAGCAGCAAGGCCTGACTGATTTACAATTTCCACTTTCTACACTAGTATCTCCAGCAAACATAAGAGCCTTCATTTTCTAAAGAGACTAAAAACATGAAACACAGAAGCCAGTCCAGATTAAATGGCGTGATTTATGCACATCTTTCAATAAATCCTCCCAAGGAATTTAACGTTACATGGGAAAAAAATATTAACTTATCATGGAGGGATCTTGCTGAGAGCAGAGAGCAAATGAAGTGCAGAGATCCGTAATGGTTCACAGTTGTGTCAGGTGCCTAGCATTCTTAAAAGGACATATAATAACTGCTGGGAAATACATGTCCAGAGCAGCAAGTAAGTAAATCGTAATGTAAAAGTAAACATGAAAACATACTGATAGGAGCCCCAGTTCTCCTGCTGACTGATGTCTAATGTTTTTCTCTCAGGATGATGTCCTTGTATTCCACCCTCAGTGTGCCCAAAGCCAGGTACCTCTCCATACAAATGGTATTCATCCTGTCACATAGAAGAGTAAAGGCAGAGTTTATTTAATGCCAGCTGAATCTATGGCTACTTTACCTCATTTGTCTCTCAGGTTTAACCAAAGAATGGTAAAAATGTGAATCCTTTTGAGGTGGTAGAAAAAGAGAGAGAAGAGAGGGAAGAGAGGGAAGTGTTGGTTCCCACACCTCAAGTGGAACCAACAGGTTGAATCAAGTCTCCATGGAAATCAGCTTGAGTTCAGTCATGGGCACTACGTGTATTTACAAAATGAAACAAAACCACACAATACTTCTATAATCAGAAGCACACTGTCCCTTCTAGGCTGTAGAACATATGCCCCAGATAAAATTCCAGGCCTGCATCACAGGAAATGAACAGTTTCAAAGGATTCTTAAACATGGGGAAGAGGACAAAATAGGTGAGCCTAAGGTTCTTCTCTCTCTTCTCTTTTCATTCAAGCTGCCTCCACCCTTGCATGGAGAACTTGGTCAACCACTTTTATTTCTCCTTCTTCTCGTCACCATACCAAACATATTCTTGGAAGTAGTTGGCTCTTTTACCCAGCGATGCAGGTACAACTGCTTCTGATTGCAATGTTACATTTCTTAGCTTGGAGCCTATCAATTCCATAACCTTTAAAAATATCAAGTTTTCCCTGTCCTTTTAGTAACTCCCACAGCTTCATGCTACAGGATCTCTTGTGTTTTCAACTCAGGTTTCTTCCCAAAATCTGACTTTGACTAAAATGAGCATGGACATAAAGTGTAGTTGCAATTTGGCGTTTTCCCAAAAGAATTCACTTACACAGAAAAGCCTTCAGAAGACATGTGCCCATTATGACAGGCACTTTAGGAGAGGAGAGATGAAACAGAGCACAAGGCAGGGCAAGCGGTTTGAGAAGCTCTCACAGAAATGACTGTTCTTCATGTATCTCCTGGGATGCTCAGCCAGTGAGGACTCCAGACTCCTCTAGATGCTCCTATTCACCTTTCCACTCAGCGGGACACACTCTCCTCTCTCCCATGGCCTGCCTGTCCTCCAGCAATTTACCTTTATCTCCATTTTGATAAAGATAAATTAGCTTTCCTAAGTCTGCATCTTACTATGAACACCTAGGATGAGCATGATTTGGAGAGTAGGTTAGCTTTCATTACAGACAACTTCTTAACAAAATGGTTTAACCTATACATGTACAGGTGAATTGGTAACTACTTTGTTTTCTCTTTTCTCTTCAAGTATACTTGACACACAATGTTACAGCAGTTCAGATATACAGCTTGGTCATTTGACAACTCTACAGGGTTAGTTATGCTCAACACAAGCGAGCTACCATCTGTCACCATACAGTGCTGTTATAATAACATCGAATGCATTCCCTGTGTTGTGTCTTTTATCACCATGACTTATTAATTCCCTAACTGGAAGCCTGTCCTTCGCTATCCCATTTATCCATTTTGCCCATGCTCCCTCCCTGTTCCACTCTGGTAACCAGGTATTTCTGGTTTGCTGTCCTTTCTTGCCATTTGTGACAACATAGATAGACCTAGAAAGTATTATGCTATGTGACATAAGTCAACGAAAGAATATTATGTTGTTTCACATAATGTACAAGTAAATAACAAAACAAATGCACAAACAAGAGGAGAAACCGACCCATGAATATCTACTTTGGTTTGATAAAATCCATGGAGAATCTCGAGAACTATAAAATTCCATGATTCTACACATTCCATAATGTAACCAGCTGGTCTGTAACAATTTTCCAATCCCGGCTGAAGATAGGAGACTCCTAGATCAACCCCCAAGGATCTTATGACTCATGACACACCTAACACCATAAACTTCTTGATCATTCTAATATCACTTGTCAGCCACCACCCCCAACTCCTACAGGTAGATGCTCCACATACCGTGGGTTTGTGAGACCCTGGACATAGGAAACTCAGTATCTTCAAAGAATATCTAGCATATCTGCTCAAACCTTTGCCGATGAAGCAGACACGTGTTTTCGTGTCCAAGAAACAAACCTATCCTCTAAGAGCAAGATACTATCATTATATTCCAAAGCTTTTTTATACACAAACATAAGTGGAATGGCATAGAATAAGAACTTTCAATGCTTGTATCCATGACTCATGAAAAAGCTTAAACCCATAGAGAACCATCTCCTAAAAATATTTTCCTATCACTTTGACCTTAGCTAAATTTGGCTCCAGCCTCATTTTCCCTCATGTCCACCATCTCATCAAACACTGATGAATCGAACACAGGAAATGGGATAAAATCTATTCAATTCATGTCAGGAAATATATTCCAAGACTGTGATTAACATGATTCAATGAAGAAAAATTAGGTGGCCTGTAGCATTCACTTCTGTCATGTCCCAGCCGGGGGTGGGGGGTGGGGAGGGGAGTGTCCTTACATTCAACCAGGTAAAGAAATCCTAATACCCATGATGATCTACCTTAAATTTCTGTAGTGAACTTTCTAAGGGAGATGGGTGAAGACACACCTGAACTGTGCAAAAGCATAGGATATACATGTATCAGAGAAGATGAGAGGATTTTGTTCTCCTTACCCAGGCAAAGCAGGTCCTGGATACCATGAAATCACAACTCATTGTAATGAAAGAGCTGCTAATTGAGAAAAGGGTAGGAATTCGCAGGTGTTCACAAACCATCAACAGGGCATATTTGGAAGAGCAACCCGGAGATAATAGATGGAGGAGAGTATATAAAATGAAACAGTGGAGTGATCACAGGACAAAAATACTTCAGATGGCCCTGAATTTTGGTGAAGATATGGAGGAAACATTGATCTTATGAACGCACTTGACACACTCCTTGGGCTTGTACTTGATGAAAATCATGGAAATGTTGGCCCACATCATAAGCTGACAACACAATCTCAAGAAATAGGAACAATTCTGAATAAAGCAAATGTATGGTTGTGTTTGGATATCCACAACAGTACCCAAAATATGTTTCCTTCATGATGTTTTGTTGCTCATTTGACAGTGACATACAGAGGAAGATTAAAAACTGAATTTATTTGAAAGCTTTCAGTTTAAGCTCCTTCAAACCAGAGTCCATGAGACTAATCTGAATGATGTGGAAGTCAACCAAGTAAACAATATGTTCCTGGTAGCACAAAACTTTGAAGATAGTACATTGGAATTTTCCTAGAACTATACCTACAAGAAGACGATAAAAATAGGAAAAGAATCAAAAGACAACAACCATGTAGTCATAACCAATCAAACAAGCAACAAAGCAATATATCATATAGAATAATCTTTAAAAGGAAGGGCTTTGGTGGCTCCTGGGTGGCTCAGTCAGTTGAGCGTCTGACTTCGTCTCAGGTCATGATCTCGTGGTTCATGGGCTCGAGCCCCGCATTGGGCTCTGTGCTGACAGCTTGGAGCCTTGAGCCTGCTTCAGATTCTGTGTCTCCTTCTCTCTCTGCCCCTCCCCCATTTGTGCTCTATCTCTCACTGTCTCTCAAAAATAAATAAATGTAAAAAAAATTTTTAATGAAGAAAAAGGAAGGACTTTGTCACTGTATTAACAGTGTTATTTTTCAATATCAAGTTACACTATTTTAATATTCTACTCCATGGATAAACAATCTTAGTGTGTGTGTGTGTGCATATTTATACACACATGTACGCTTGTATTAAGTATACAAATATAAATACATGTGTATAGGGAAACCTTTCTTAGCCCATGAGAGATAAGAACATTCATCACAAAGGAGTGACATCATAAAAATGGTGACAGAGGTAGTTCCCACTCAGTAATTCTCATAGTAAGCTCAGCTGGCAACGATTCACATTAGACATCACTGGGGAAATCTCAATACCCCAAAATAACAGGTATTGAAAAGGAATTCTTGTCCTTCCGTTGAGCCAATGTGAAATGTGGGTAGAACATGCTACCCTACTTTATTTTATTGGTTTCTACAACTGATAGAAATCCTCTTCCCACTCAGGTCCAAATGGGTGTAAGGACAGCCCAGGCTGTGAAACATCATAGCGTCATCTAGCCTAAAAACTGGGTAGGCTGTTTAGAGCAGAAATATGCTCAGTGCCAGTGACTGGTGACCAGCTTCCCAAGCAATCAGTGCTCTGCACACAGTTCGGAGCACAGACTCGACTCAACACAGGGCTGAGTGGATTGGAGGGAGGTCTCTGCCAGCTGTGGGTCAGGATCCTTGGAAGAACACCCATCAACACTGGATCAGACCTATGTTGGGCTTATATTCCTGCAATGCCAGTGCTTTGAGGAAACTACCCACATGCCTTGCTTGTTCTGACTATTAGTGTCCAGCAGCCTTCTTCCTCTTCAGACACCATCTCTGGCATGTGACATCTTTAAGGTATGCCCACAACGTTCTCCTCTCCATCAACCTCCACAAAACTGGGCCTGGGAAAGGACAGACACCTATGGCATCCAACATCATCTTGTCCACAGTACCACTACAGAATTCAATAAATCATGAGGAAAGAATCAGACTTCCCTCGATCCCAGAAAACACCACGTTGATTCACAAGTCCCCATCTCTGTCACGTTTGTTCATCACAAGAAGTTTTCAAGACCTTGCAGTGACCAAAGGGAGCTTCTTGTCAGAGCTTTCATCACATTTCAGGAGTTTCTCATATTTGCTTTTAGTAGGAACTATCTTCCTCTCAAAGTATACTATCCTCATGTTTTATCTGTCCTCATAATTCTCTCCATACCAAGTGCCTGAAGGAATCCTGTGTACAATTGATGGTATTTTCCTGTTCCTTCCATTGAAGTGGTGTCAACAATGTATTGCAATATTAGAGATGGCTCAGTTGATTCAACTACCAAACGTGTTCCATTATATTAAAAAATTCTAGGGGCACCTGGGTGGCACAGTCTGTTGAGCATCTGACTTCAGCTCAGGTCATGATCTCACGGTTTATGGGCTTGAGCCCTGTGCATCAGGCTCTGTGCTGACAGTGCAGATCCTGCTTGAGGTTCTCCCTCTTTCAGTCTCTCTGTCCCTTTACAATTCTCTCTCTCTGATACTTAAATATACTTTTTAAAAACTTAAAAATTCTAAACCATTAAGAACCAAGAAGCACCAGCATGGTTTTGTGGGAGGGGGAAGTCTCCCTAACACAGGAAAGAACAACTGTGATGGCTACATCACTGGAATGGAGATGAGGAGACAGAAGAACTAGAGAGGATTTGGAAAGAAAATGAATAAAATTTACCCTTCTATAATTCAGAGTCACTCGTGCAGCCTAGGACAAATGTCCTTCCCCACATGAAGAATTCATGCCAATGCTTCAGCCTAGATTTTTTTTATCTCTTATCTTGAGCTGCAGCATCACTCTTAATGCAATACTGTTTTCTTCCTACAGTTAGAACATCTACTAAACTCTCAGCACTGTCCATGTTTCCTTTCAAATAAATGTGAAAATGACCCATGACTCACTGTTCTCCAAGTTTTCACCTCATCAAATTGTTCCACTAAAGGGAGTAACTTCGATGAGGTCACTCCTGAGAAGGGAAAAGAATAGTATCTAAAGAAGTTTTCTTCAGTGTTCTTCTCCAATCAAGAAGGAAGGAAATGTATCAAATAAACTACATGGAATTTAATATACTCCCTGTAGAATTACTGCCATATTCAAATAACATCTGAACACCATGTCATTTCATGCAAACTAATCTTAAAATCACTGCACAAGTCATAGAAGCAACAGTTTATAAACTCTGGAACATGGAAACAGAGTACATCCTACATGAGTAATAGCCAGGCAGGCACGACAGGATTTGCATGGGGAAATTCTCAAACCAAGATGCATAGAGATATAGGACACATACAGTCAATACAAACAATGTAGAGAAGCATTCCTTTTTTTTTTTTTAATTCGTAACATTTTTGGTTGTAAGGAAATCATCAATTTTGAGATTTGGAATATCCTCATTTGAACAAATATTCCCATTCCTTCTGAAGATCTAGGTTTGCGTACACACATATGCACACGCGATCTAGTTTGCATACATACTTACACCTTAATCTCGATTGACTGTTATTCCAAAATCATTCTTTAACTTAATATAAAATATTGCCTTCTGTGCCTATCAAAACCATAAACATCTGTGTTCCATATGCTCACAGAAACCACAGAAGGAAAAAACTAAACTAAACATGTAGGTTAAGACTTTAAATAGTGATTGAGTTCGGTAGAGAGGTCTTATATTTGTAGTAACTTTGTTCAGTTAGCCCTTGTTAAGTAGAAACTGTGAATCATTTCGTGAGCCAAGTATCAATAAACCAAAGAGAAATAAATGACTACTGATAGACCATGGAGTATGTATATAATATGTCATGGGGAGCAAGATGTAGAGGTCAAGGATGAGCACAGGCAGAGGGAATGGCAGGAATTGGGACAGATGTCTTTTTTGGAGTGCGTGGTTGGACAGCTGTGGAGCTCCTGGGCTAAGTCTAGAATGCACAATTCACATCAAAATGAGTGGAGAATGGCAGACGCTCTCTGTAGGGGCCTTCTCTAAAGGATGTGACAGGCAAATATACTGAGAGTGGGCACTCTTACACAAATGATGATTGGGAACTCCTATCAGGAACTTCTGTTTGCTTGTGACTGTGGGGCTATTATTTAGTGAGTTTGCTATTGGGTGAAGCTAGAGTCAGTTGAAACCCCTGCAGTCAGCCTGGTTATACAAAATGGACTGCAAGGCAGCAGTATCAGGAAACTGTTCAGCTACATTCTCAATAATACTCCTATAGCATCCTTATTAAAAGCACCTAATGCCCCAGCACTTAAAAAAGGAAGAAAAGATATAATATGTAAACTTTGGGAAAATTAAGTTCAAAGAATTTGAGGTTTAAGGCCACTGGAAAAAAAATTATTAGTGATAGCACCGCACTGCTTAAACAAGTACAAGTGACCCATGAATAAGGCAGGGGTTTGGTGTACCCACCACCCATGCAGTTGAAAATCTGTGTACAAGTTTGACTCCCCAACACGTCATTTTAATAGCCTACTACTGACAAGAAAATCAGTCAATCAAAATATACTTTGTATGTTATAGGTGTTTATTATGGTATTCCTACCACCAAGGAAGCCCAAGAAAAGAAAATATTAAGACAATTCAAAGGAAGAGAAGTTATATTTACAGTACTGTACTATAAATAAAACTGCCTATAAGTTGGACCCACACAGCTCAAACTCATCTTGTACAAGAGTCAAGCGTACTTTGTGTTCCTGTTTACCTGCAACCTTGATGAAGATGGGGCAGGCTAAGGTTGCATTAGGATACCACTTCTTTCAGTATAAATCCGTGTTAACATATTCAAATCCATTCAGGATGATTAATGAATATATATTAACTTCAAATAGACTTTTAACAAACCACTACAAAATCACTGTGTGATCCTTGGTCAAAATACACATTACAATCTTTCAAGAACCACTCTTTTTCCTCTAATGTATTCATTTGTGAGTTGTACTTTCCATGTTGTTCAAACTAAGGCTAATTATTGAGTAAAAGTAGATCGACAATCATCTTTCACCCCTTTAGAGAAGAGTTAGCTATACTTTCCTCAGATATCCGTGAAAATCTCTTGATTTCAGATACATAACTAATATTCTTGACTTGTAACAATTGCTATTATGACGCTATACTCAGGTGTTTATGAGCTACCACCGTATTTTTTCTACACACGAATTGGCAAAATATTTAAATTCAGAACGTTTCTCTGTCAAGCATTTTTTGCAAAACATGATGCCTTGAACACTTCTTGGTGGCTGATGTCACTCTTATATATCCATCACAAACAGCATCCGCATGTAAGATTCCTTCCTATGTAGGACATACCAGAGTCCTTAATCTTCCCAGGAAAAAATAGGTAAACATGAATTTCCTATCATAAAAGAGTCCCTCATGTCTGAGGGACAACAAAAATCAAATCATTTTCCATGCACAGAAGCACTAAAGCCATAGCATGAGATGATTTATGGGTAAAATTAGTAACATATGCCATGTTAAATAAACCCTCAAAAATGGACAATAGAAAAAAGGAGACAGACTGAGAATGATTGTCCTTCTCCAGACATCCATTCTGCCTCGATCCTTTCAGACATCTTAAAAATACACCTGACCATTCAATAGCATGCATCTGAACTGTGTGTGTCCATTTATACACAGGTTTTCAAAAAATATAAACCCGTTCACTACTGTAAATGTGTTTTCATTATAGTTTTCTTAATCTTTTGTTTTCTCAAGCTTCCTTAATTCTAACAATACCATTTATACCACAGACAACTAAGAATCGGATGATTGACTGGTAATGTTGTAGGTAAGCCTTGGGGTCAACAATAGGCTATTTCCATGGAATAGTAGGTATGGTTTTAAGTTCCAAGGACTCAAGAGATGCTCAGATTTTCCACGATGGAGGGGTTAGTGCCCCTTATGCCTACACTGATGGAAGTGATATCCAGGTTTCAACTTTGGATTTTCCTCTCCATAAACACTCTGATTTAGAATCATGTCTGAAAAGTGGTATTGACTTACTGCGTCCTGGGGTGAATTCTCTCATTTTATTTAGATTTGCCTTTTCATTCCATACTTTGCCAAATGTCTACATCTTAGTAAAGTTTTTATCCTTTATAAAGGCTTTGGTTTTTCCTGAGGTGTATATTAAAACCCAAAATACTTCCTCGTTCATTACATTTCTAAGGTTTCTATCCAGTATGTTTTCTCTGATGCTGAGGAAGGGTTCAGTTCCAGGGAAAGAGGTTGCCAATATTCTTGACATTTGTAAGTTACCTCCCCAGGATGTATTATCTCATTTTGAACAGTTTTGCTTACAAACTAAGTGCTTCACCACATTCTCTACATTTGTAGGGTTTCATTCAGTGTACTCTCGCTGATGTTCAGAAATTTTGTAGTTGGGCTTAACAACTTTGCCGAGCGTGTGTGTGTGTGTTTATATATATTTAAATACATTTATTTAGCGTTCTCCCCAGTATGTACCTCCTTAGGTAGAAGCGTATTGAGTGGTAAAGACTTTGCCTCATTGTATAAATTTGTTAGATTTCTTCCCATTATGAAATACATCTCTGCTGTTGAGTGAGTTTCGAAGACTAGTTAAAAGCTGTCCAGAGTGATTATATTTGTAAGTCTTCTCTTCAGTGTGGATACAATCATGTACAATCAGATTTGAGCTTACATAGAAGACTTTTCCACATTTCTTAATCTTATACTGGTTTTCTGGAGATGGAGTTCTCTCATGTCTATTAACATTTCACCCTGGATCCATATTTCTCCCACACTCAGTGCCTTGGTACCTTCTATCTCCACTATAAACACACAGTAATTATAGAAGCTAGAGGGCTCAACTCAAGGCCTTCCTAAGATCACAGCACACAAATACTTGCTCCAAATTAAGTCTTTTATTGTAACTATTGAACAGTGATGTATGGATTAAACCCTCCTGTGTTTATCAAAATCAGAGCCTTGGGAACAGGGGGATTACGTGTTGGTGGAAGTATAATGAACCCTCCAAACAGGGCTTCTCAAATCAATCACATTTAGAATTTTTATCTTCCTTTCCAAATGCCTAACTCTCAGAATATTTCAGGGAATGGCTAATCCAACTTTATATTTGAAATACTTCCAGTGACTATTTTCAGTATGGACGAGATGACTTTTCAGCATTTTGAAACGTCCTTCCAGAGAATATGTTTGTTTAAAAATGGATTTTTGACTACTGCTTCAAAGACACTGTTCTGCAAATAACTGACTTAAGGTGGGGTTTTCCCCAGAAGGTTTTCTATCCTTGATCTCTTCTAGCAGTAGCATTTCATTACAGGTAATTGTTCCTGTTTGGTTATACCCATTATAGTAAACATTCTGCATTTCACTGCACCCCATCACCTTGCCCATCATCCCTTAAGTATATATAGTCACGACCACAGTGTCCACTTCTTCTCATATCACTGTACCAAAGGACTCTTGTTGGTTTGTCTACCAACAAGCCTAGGGTGTTATGGAAAGATACAACTAACAGATACAAAAGCAGTCATCACACTTACTACACTGACATGCATATATGTAAGTATGGAAATGTGCAAAAATACCCATGATAGGATATGACCAGCATGGAGAAATAGGAAGCACCAGGACTTTGCTCCTCCATGGAGACAAAAATAGACCAAAGGACCTTTTTGAGGGCTCCAGAAGCCCATTAGGAGAATACAGCACACACAGTCAAGTACAAATGAAGAAGAGTCACATGGACACTTGCCTACAACATCTGCTCACCCTCCCTGACACTCCATGGCAATACAGTGAGAAAAGTATTCCCTCTGTTGAGGACAGAAACAAATGTATGTTCGACGATCTGGCTTCTTCGCTGTCCTGAGGGGTTCCCTTCTGTCATTCATGACACGGAAATCAGAAGGAATGAGAGCATCCTCTGGATACTCTGTGTTGGCTGCTCAGACAGAAGGGGAGCATTTGTTCAAACACGGGAGAGACTACAGAGCTGAAGACAAACCGAGACAGGAAGGTATCACGGGCTCTAAAAAGTAACCGCATTTCTAAACTTGGCAGTTAACAGAAATTCAGACATGACAAATGCCCAGAATGTGTGTCACTGCCCCCAGAATTACTATATTTTGTGTTCCTCTTTACAAATCAAGTCCATCATCCAGGGCCCAGAGGCTTCGTTTGTGTTGTTTTGTTTTATGTTTTTATGGTTTGTTTGGGTTGTTTTTGTTTGTTTGTTAATTACCAAATGTCACCCAAAGATATCAAGGGATGCAAAGAAAGAGGAAATCACGTTCCAATTACAGGAACAAAATATATCTCCAAAACTGGTCCTAAATTAATAAAATAGTATTAATTGCCTGACAAGGAATTCAAAGTAACCACCATAAGGATGCTCATGGAGGAAGAAGAAAAATAGATAGGTAACTAAATGATAGCACGAAAACTATTCATGACCAAAATGTAAAGCCAAGGAAACAGAACATATCACCAACAATGAACAAGAAATTGGGAGATGAAGAGTACAATTGATGAATTTAAAAATACACTAAGGGGCCAACAACAGACTTGATCAAGTGGAATAAAGAATCAGACAACCTAAAGTACTCTTGTGTTCAATACCTGCTAAGAATCAAAGGACACAGTGACACCTTATAATTAACCCTATCAAACTCACAGGCAAGAAGAGAAATTTGAACCAGCATGACAAAAGCAACTTGTCTCGTCCAAGAGATCTCCTGTAAGATTAGTAGTGGGATGATTAGTAGATCTTATAGGAAAAAGTGCCTGAGTATTTAAGTATTGCAAGTTCAAAACATGTCCACTAAGAATACCCTACCTGGCCAAACTGTTTTCCATGAATGTAGAAATGGAGACTTTCCCAAGTAAAAACCAGTCTAAGTTTCCAAGTAGACCTGTCCTACAGGAAATATTAAGCAAATCCTTCTGGTTGAAATAAGAGGATTGTAACCAGTAACTAAAACCACATAAGAACATAAAGCTCTCTGCTAAATATAAAAAATACACAATTGGGGCGCCTGGGTGACTCAGTTGATTAAGTGACTGACTTCTGCTCAGGTCATGATCTCAAGGTCCATGAGTTCTACCCCCATGTCGGGCTCTGTGCTGTAGTCAGAACCTGGAGTCTTCTTCAGATTCTGTGTGTCTGTCTCTCTCTACCTTTCCCCCATTTGCACTCTCTGTCTCTCTCTCTCAAAAATAAAAACATATTACAAAATCTAAAAAAACTACACAATTATAGAAACCTGTCGCATTGTAATGAGGTAGAACAAGTCATTTTAATTTCTGCTACAATACTTTTTTCAGTAAGAGTATAAAAAAATCAGGGGTGCCTGGGTGGCTCAGTCAGTTAAGCATCAAACTGCAGCGCAGATCATGATCTCGCCGCTCATGAGTTTGAGCCCCATATCGGGCTCTGTGCTATCAGAGCCTTCTTTCAATCCTCTGTCCCACTCTCTCTCTGACCCTTCCCTGATCCTTTGCTCTAAATAAATAAAAAAAAGAAACAAACTTAAAAAAAGAGTATAAAAATCATAAGTGTAGGTAATAAAGTACTTATGAAAAGATAGAATTTGTGGCATCAGTAAGTTAAGGTGGGCACAGGGGTGGAGATGAAAAGTAGAATGATTGTGTATACAACTTAGAGTATCAGTTTAAAAAACGAGTTTTTATACCTTGAAGTTGCTTTAAGTAATCTTTATTAAGCCACAAATACTACAGAGGACACACAAGTTAATGAGAATGGTGTCAAATCATGTCATGGGAATAGCACCACAATTAAGGATAAAAATTCTAAATTTGATCCAAATCAACCACAAGAAAACATTTGGAAAGGTAACAAATACTTGGAAACTGAAGAACATCCTACTAAAGAATGAATGGGCTAACCAAGAAGATAAGGAGGAAATTAAAAAGTATATGGAAGCCAATGAAAATGATAACATCACAACCCAAACCTCTGGCACACAGCAAAGGTGGTCATAAGAGGAAACTTTATAGCAATCCAGGCATTCCTAAAGAAGGAAGAAAGATCTCAGATACACAACATAGCCTTATGCCTTAAGGAGCTGGAAAAAGAACAGCAAATAAACCCCAAACCAGCAGAAGACAGGAAATAATAAAGATTAGAGCAGAAATTAATGCTACCAGAACCAAAAATCAAGTAGAACAGATCAATGAAACCAGAAGCTGGTTCTTGGAAAGAATTAACAAAATTGATAAATCAGCCAGTTTGATCAAAAAGAAAAAGGAAGGGACCCCAATAAATAAAATCAAGAATGAAAGAGGAGAGATCTCAACACAGCACAAATAGGAACAATCATAAGAGAATATTATGAGCAATTATATGCCAATAAAATGGGCAATGTGGAAGAAATGGACAAACTCCTAGAAACATATACACTACCAAAACTCAAACAGGAAGAAATAGAAAATTTGAACCACACACATAACTACTAAGGGAATCAAACTAGTAATCAAAAATCTTCCCAAAACCAACATTCCAGGGCCAGATGGCTTTCCAGGGGAATTCTACCAAACATTTAAGCAAGAGTTAACACCTATTCTCTTGAAGCTGTTCCAAAAGATAGACATGGAGGGAAAACTTCCAAACTCATTCTATGAAGCCACCATTACCTTGATTCCAAAATCAGAGAGAGACCCTACTAAAAAGAACTATAGACCAATTTCCCTGATGAACATGGATGCAAAAATCCTCAAGAAGTTATTAGCCATCCAGCTCCAACAATACATTAGAAAAATTATTCACCACAACCAAGTGGGATTTACACCTGGGATGCAGGGCTGGTTCAATATCTGCAAAACAAGTAACGTGATTCATCACATCAATAAAAGAAAGGACAAAAACCATGCGATCCTCTCAATAAATGCAGAGAAAGCATTTGACAAAATACAGCATCCTTTTTTTTGATAAAAAACCCTCAGGAAAGTAGGGATAGAAGGATCACACCTCAAGATCATAAAAGCCATATATGAATGGCCCAATGCTAATATTATCCTCAATGGGGAAAAACTGAGAGCTTTCCCCCAAAGGTCAGGAATGAGACAGGGATGTCCACTCTCACCACTGTTATTCAACATAGTATTGGAAGACTTAGCCTCTGCAATCAGACAATAGAAAGAAATAAAAGGCATCCAAATCGACCAGGAGGAGGTCAAACTTTCACTCTTTGCAGATGACATGACACTCTATATGGAAAACCCTAAAGATTCCACCAAAAATTGCTAGAACTGGTTCATGAGTTCAGCAAAGTTGCAGGATATAAAATCAATGCACAGAAATCGGTTGCATTCTTATACATCAACAATGAAGCAACAGGAAGAGTAATCAAGGAATTGATCTCAATTACATTTGCAGCAAAAATCATAAAATACCTAGGAATAAATCTAACCAAAGAGGTGAAAAAGCTATACACTGAAAATCACTATAGAAAGCTTATGAAAAAAATTGAAGACGACACAAAAAAATGGAAAAAGATTTATGCTCCTGGATGGAAGAACAAATATTGTTAAAATGTCAATAGTACCCAAAGCAACCTACATATTCAATGCAATCTGTATCAAAATAACACCAGCATTCTTCACAGAGCTAGAACAAACAATCCTAAAATTTGTATGGAACCAGAAAAGACCCCAAAGAGCTAAAGCAATCTTGAGAAAGAAAACCAAAGCAGGAGCCATCAGAATCCCAGAGCTTCAAGCTATACTACAAAGCTGTAATCCTGAAGACAGTTTGGTACTGGCACAAGAACAGACACGCAGGAACAGAATAGAGAACCCAGAAATGGACCCAGAAATGTGTGGCCAACTAATCTTTAACAAAGCAGGAAAGAACATGCAATGGAATAAAGACTTTCTCTTCAGCAAGTGGTGCTGGGAAAACTGGACAGCGACATGCAGAAGAATGAACCTGGACCATTTTCTTACACCATACACAAAAATAAACTCAAATGGATGAAAGACTTCAATGTAAGACAGGAAGCCATCAAAATCCTCGAGAAGAAAGCAGGCAAAAACCTCTTTGATCTTGGCTGCAGTAACTTCTTACTCAACAAGTCTCCGGAGGCAAGGGAAACAAAAGCAAAAATGAACTACTGGGACCTTGTCAAAATAAAAAGCTTCTGCACAGCGAAAGAAACAATCAACAAAACTAAAAGGCAACGGACAGAATGGGAGACGATATTTGCAAACGACATATCAGATAAAGGGTTAGTATCCAAAATCTACAAAGAACTTATCAAACTCAACACCGAAAAAAACAAATAATCCAGTGAAGAAATGGGCAGAGACATGAATAGACACTTCTCCAAAGAAGACATCCAGATGGCCAACGGACACATGAAAAAATGCTCAGCATCACTCATCATCAGGGAAATATGAATGAAAACCACCATGAGATACCACCTTACACCGGTCAGAATGGCTAATATTAACAACTCAGGCAACATCAGATGTTGGCAAGGATGCAGAGAAAGAGGATCTCTTTTGCATTGTTGGTGGGAATGCAAGCTGGTGCAGCCACTCTGGAAAACAGCATGGAGGTTCCTCAAAAAACTAAAAATAGAACTACCCTATGACCCACCAATTGCACTACTAGGTATTTATCCAAGGGATACAGGTGTGCTGTTTTGAAGGGACACATACACCCAATGTTTACAGCAGCACTATCAACAATAGCCAAAGTATGGAAAGAGCCCAAATGTCCATGATGTGAATGGATAAAGAAGAAGTGGTATATCTATACAATGGAGTATTACTCGGCAATCAAAAAGAATGAAATCTTGCCATTTGCAACTACGTGGATAAAACTGGAGGGTATTACACTAAGCGAAATTAGTCAGAGAAAGACAAATATCAAATGACGTCACTCATATGAGGACTTCAATAGACAAAACAGATGAACATAAAGGAAGGGAAACAAAATAATATAAAAACAGGGAGGGGGACAAAGCATAAGAGACTCATAAATATGGAGAACAGACAGAGGGTTACTGGAGGGAGTGTTGAGGAGGGTGGGCTAAATGGGTAAGGGGCATTAAGGAATCTACTCGTGAAATCATTGTTGCAATATACGCTAACTAATTTGGATGTAAGTAAAAAAAAATAAAATTCAAATAAACTATAAGAAAAAAATCCTCATAATAAAAGTTATGGAAAAGAGCATAATAAAAAAAAATCTAAACTTGATACAGTGGTAGAGAATTACTATTATTATTATTACTTGTTAATTAATTAATTTTTGAGAGAGAGAGCAGGGGAAGGGCAGGAGGAGAGGGAGAGAGAATCCCAAGCAGGTTCCATTCTCAGCTCATAGCCTGACATGGGACTCAATCGCATGACCCTGAGTTCATGACCCGAACCCAATTCAAGACGCAGACGTTTAACAGACTGAGTCACCCAGGTACTCTGGAGATATAGAATGTTGGACAATTACTTTCAATTCATAAAAGAGATTCTCTCATGCAAGGAGAATATAAAGTCACCAATAAATATAAGATGAAATTAATGGTCTATTATGACAACTGACCAAGACATTAGTTGTCTATTATTATGACAATTCACCGAGACATGATAAAACATTCACTGACCACTAACAAAAGAAAGAGAGAAACATGATGAGTCCCAAATTATGTATGGGTCATATTTATACAAAGAAGTACATACATAATTTTACTGGTAAAAGGCATGGCTGATTCATACTTGACTTCAACTCACATGGTCTTAAAATGTACTTGATGAACACTGACATCCTGTAACAAGATATACAAGTAAATGAAACTACAACGAACTCATGTGTGGAATGTTGCATACAAAAGAAAGCACATTATTATAGAATGCAAAGCCAGAATCAGACAAAATTTAACTCCAACCAGTCTACATGAAAGAAATAGATTAATCCTTTCAAAGGAAATGTACTATGTAACTATAATTTTAAACTGCGACTACGGACCCATGAAAAAGAAGCTTTTGAATTGTTGTCATGTCTTCATTGGCAGTTCACAGGAAAGATATTCATTAAAATCAACTACTGAAAATTTTTACAAATAAGCACGTAAAAGACATTACAAAAGGTATTATTTTCTTAAGATATTCCTCTTCTTACACAGAGTGTAAGGGTATAATCCATTCTTTAGAACCAAGCTGACTAAAAAAAACCTTTCCTTTTACATCAACAAACACTGCCAAAGTTGGAATATATAGTGACAATCACTTCATAATCAAATAAATATTTGGGATGACATTCAGATACATGCTGAGGAAAGTGGGAGAATTATCTCGTGATTAATTTTTCCTGAGGTAAGATTACATTTATGAACAATCCTGTTTTATTTCTTTAATATGGACTTAAGTATTTATTTACATCAATTCCTTTTGTTTTTAAAGTTTATTTATTACTGAGAGAGATCACACAAACAGTGGAGGGGCAAAGGGAGAGGGGACAGATGATCTAGAGCAGGCTCCACATGGACAGCAGACAGCCCCATGCTAGCTTCCAATTCCCCAACTGTGAGATCATGAACTGAGCCCAAGTCCAATGTTCAATTGACTGAGCCACTCAGGCACCCTCTATTTCCTATAAGGCACATACCCAGGTCATAGAGAACTTCTGATTTAAAAAATCAGAGATGCGTCTCATATACAAGTTTTTAGAAAGTGAAGACACATGTGAAAAAGTCACAGGAACTTTCAACTATACAAAATTATAAAATAATGCAATTATTAGGAAATAAAGGTAATGATGGAAACTTTATTACAGGTTGTGGGTTCTAACTTGTAAATGTTCTAGCTCCTTTATGGCATTAATATATAGGTAATTATGAAACACATAGATACATTAAATTATTTCACCATTGAGCAGTGGAACACAGAGTGGATTTTTCAAATTTTAATTACTACAAAGACACATAAACTTTTGATGTGAAATAAAGGATTAGATTTTCTCATTTGAGGGAGGTGTTCTGTGATCTTATGAAATTACTGAGCCTCAATTTTGCACACTTAAGACTAAATCCTCTGTAACTTTCGAAATCCTAAACCAGAAAACATGAGATCTCTGTCTCCAGTGTTCTCAAGACGTCTGCCTCAAACCCAATGTGCCCACCACTACCCTCACACACTTATCGCAAGCAGCAAAACAGAATTTAGAAATGACTTAGCATAGAGTTCCTCAGAAATACAGAGAGATCTTCTAGGGCTCTCACAGCAATGGAGAAGCTCTCAGATTATGGAGGTCCTCACCATGGATATGATGGACCTTCCCTGGAGCTGAAGGAGACTCTTCGGAGAATCAAAGACATGATGTGTCAGAGAGCAGATGTCCCTCTGTGAGAGGGAAAGACATAAAACTCGGCTTTGCAAATGAATTTCCATTCAAGGAGAGCTACCTGAACAACATTGTAAGATCCATCTTCCTCCTTCACATTTGGACCTCACCTGTGTTGTGTGCATCACTCCCACCTACCTGGGTGTGAGGCTACTGTCTCTTTTCTCTTCACACCCCACAGCTCCTTCTTTTGCTCCAGAACGATGACCAGGTCTGGTTTTGACACAAGACCTGTTTATCAGAACGAAGGAATATAATTATTGCTGGAGTTTCTACCTTTTGACCTGGTAATGTACTCAGCAGACAACAAGGGACATGGGAGAATTCTAAAAGATGATTTCCCAAACACTGTTGCACAAGAAAAAGTCCCTTTACAACATGCAGGAGGACTTTCAAACATTCACATCATGACCTGCCTTCCCAGTGCTACCAATACAATAAGGAGTAAAAGTTGGAGTTTAAGATGTGGGCCATACCGTCTTATGCCACTCAATGTTTAGAATTGCCATTTATCTACAAAAATGATGATGGTACCTTTAAAAGATAGGAGGCTAAAGCTGAAAGGGAAATATCATGAAGATATTTCTCTAGGTCTACAAATCCCCATTTCTATCCCTTGCTGCAGGGATCTGAATCCCAGTCATATAAAGGGGGAGCTTCCAAGAGAGACTCTTCAAGGGAAGGAACAAAACCCGAGTGGGGTTTGGGAAATCTAGAAGCAGATATCCTCACCCAAGAAGAGGAGGTGTCCATAGGTCTCTAACATCACATCCCTGAAGAGTTCCCTCTGACTGTGATTCAGGCATCCCCACTCCTCCTGAGAGAATTCGATGGCCACGTCCCTGAAGGTCAGCAGTGTCTGCAATAAAAACCACAGTTACGAAGTGGCCATTGGCAGAGTTCATAATGGTACCTAAGATGCAAGAGGGAGTTAATGTCACCAGCTAGACTCCAAGAGTTCTTCTTCACTGCTTACCTACTTGTACCCACGGACCATACTCCACCATTTTACTTCACCTCTTTTTTCTACCTTATCTTTTACTTCTGGCAAAACACCCTATGGGCAGAGTCTCCTGTCATGGAAACAGAAAACATACAACAAAATGTAACGACTGCCCTAAGGAAGAGCTTGGGCATGGCAACTTTGCGCTTAACCCGACTCATACCTATGCAGATGGACGACTGGGTTAACTCATGGAGTGAGGACAGTTACCTTGACCCCCGTGTAATACCAAAATCTCCACCTAAGGGGGAGCACAAACCTCATTTGCATAACACACAGCGTATGTACAGAAGTGTTCTCTTAAGGCACGTGTGCCGCCCTATGCCCAGTTCAGAGAAAATGACATGGCTCCACTTCCTAATTGTCCACCAAAATCTTAAATAAAAGGAAGTAATCACGCCCCTCCCTCTTGCTCTGTGCAACTCTCCTTTGGAAGTTATTCCCTCTGATCTGCTTATTGGCTGCAAATCAAGGTTCCTGTGTGTGACGACCTCACGTGCTGCACTTTCTATCTACGACTCTATTACATTTGAGGATTTTAACACACAAACATGTCAAGTATGTGAATCTTGTTTTCATCTTCTGAAAATATAAAGCATCACCACCTGGTGATGAGACTCTTTTGGTGGCAGAACATCAAGGGGACAGATGACTTTCTACTCATAGAAACTCCCACATGTCATCAACTCTAAAGACAGCTGCCTTGCCTTTCCAACTCCTACTAAATTCTCAACTGGCCAACCTCCACTCATCGGTAGGAACTGATTCAGCAGGAAGAAGCTACTGAAGAGGAGACCTTCCATCTTTAACAACCTTAAAGATGTAAGGCTGTAATTCGTTCACGTGGGGAAATGTAGCTTCAATTAAATTTACTTACACCTTGCAGCCAATGATAGGCACCTGAGACATGCAGGATATGCCCTTCCTCAAGGAAATCATAGCTGCTTTCATGCCTCAATGTTTAATTTTTATTAAATACTTGAGACAGGCAGAGTATGACATTCCTTTATCAATGGGCTTCAAGGTGTAAGGAAATTTAATTGAAGCTACATTTGTTTTGACTTGGTTCTCCTCACCAGAAACTACAAGCAAAGAGAAACCCAGAAGAAAGAAGTTTCCAGCTGAAATGTGATACTTCTGCACATCACTCAGTAAATCTAAGATCCTTAGCAAAGATGGGGGGGAAAGATCAACGTTATAGGGGAGAAATCTGGCAGAGTGAACCAGGCCAGTTAAAGAAGTGAACACGAAGTGTAAGGAAACAAATTGGTATCAGTGCCTAAGACATACCAAAGGACACATGATCCCTGGTGTGTTCTGTTGGCCCCCAAACAGTAAATCTGAATGTCAGTCTAATTATGAGAGAATACAGTGGATTTATGCAAACTTCAATCACATATACTTTCAGTAGAGGCTGCTTTGAGGCAAACAGGCTTGAGCACCAGATTGTAGAGGAGTCCACAGGGCCCACCTGGCTGAAGAGAGGCAGGCCCAACAGGTGACCTGCCTTAAAATATCTATAGGCCCTAACGAACTAACAAATGGGTACTTACAAACCATTTGTAACCCATTACAACCCAGGCAGAATTACCACATGAGGGCAAATTCTGTAAGTTAGCATACATACGCATCTTTCCCCTGCAAAATTAGCCCCAAGTCACTGCCTCAAGGCAGGAGCCTCCCCTCTGCTGCCCTGCCCACCACTCCCTTGAGGTGTATTCACAAATCTATCACCCTATTCTGCCATAGGTGAATTCTTTTCACTGCTCATGCCCTCGGCTTCCACAGGATCATTGACACGCATTTGGGAGCCCCCATCTGAATGAGAGAAACACCACATTTAGATGGCTGTTTCCCTGTCCTGTAATGTCTAGTATATTTAAACGGAGTATCTTTTTCACATTTTACAAACCAAGACAACCCCCCCCCCCCCGCTTTTTTAACTTTCCAAGTTGTTCTGGACCTTATATCAAGGCTGTGTATATTTGTATCAATTTTTTACTGCGAAAAAGTGGCTTTATTATGGCACAAGGAGAGGACCTGTGGGCACCACGTGCCACAGTGGGGTTGTGAAGAGTGACTGGTTATATACTATACAGCTGTGGGAGGGAAAAACAAAAGGGTGGTCTCCAGAAGGACTCTCATATGCTCAAGAGGACTCCTAAGATACTGGGGCCTTGTATTTTTCATTTTCTTCATCCTGCTCTACAGAGACGTACTAAATGGGGAACTAAAGGGGAACAGTTTCCTCGACTGAAATCCCAGCACCAGACCCCATCAGCAACTGGAATCTTGGACTCAACAACTTCCCCTTTGGATCTGTCCTAAAGGGAATGTTTGCAATACTTGCAGGACTTTACTTCAAAGTGACAAGTCTTGATGTCCTAGTGAAAGCCTTGTTTGAGAATGTAGAGAAGATTCATGCTTATATGGGGGAAAAGTTCTAAAGACCTAACCTTGACTATCTTTCCTGAGAAGGTTTTAAAGCTTTGGTGAAAACCTACGGCAGAAACACCAAACACAGAGCAATCAACATTTGTGATTTCTAAATGCATGGAATTTTAGGGGGAAAAGGTGACACAGCCTCTGACCTGGGACACCAAGCTTACCTGAGAGCTGGCCATTTCTTCTTTCCCCTTGTCCTCTAGATTTCTTTCTCAGAAGGTATTTGTGGACAAATCTCAGCTACATCAAGAGAAAATGCCTTTAAAGGCACCAATAGAACGTCTTCAACAGAAAAGTGCTCACTGGCAGGCGGGACCTTGAAATGCACAAGGAGCAAAACTTCCGAGCTTTTTGTGTCAGGAGCTTTTCAGAAACGGAGACTACGTACTTGGAGCCCAATCTCTTGAGTTTTCCTTGTATACTTTCAGTGGCTTCCACTCCCGCAGACACCCACAAATTCTGCTACAGCATAGGAACAGTGTGCTGCGCAGACCTAATCCTCTGACACTCACGTAGACGAGACCCCATTACCTCTCCTTGAGCAAAAGCCTGCACTCAAATCTCATAAATTAATGGGAAGCCTTGCCGACATACTCTGGCCTCAGGGAGAATCACCTGGAGCCCTTAATTAAGTCAACACTGTTGTTTCCCACCACAACAATCGACAGAATCTGAGGAGGGGGCCAACAGCAAGGGTCAGTTTTGAAACTCCACACGCGATCCCATTGGGAACCATTGGGAGCAGTAAGGAAGGCTTTGGTTATTGTCCAGGTTTAAACCCATTTCTTCCCCAGTGATCAGAGTTTCTGGACATTGGAAAAAAGAGAGTTACAAAATTAAGAGCCAAACACACCTTCAGCTTTTTAGCCAGCCTTTTCCATGTCTTCCTAATTCCCAAAGACAGGGCTCCAAGGAACCACAGGTGTCTTCCTAGACCTCCCTGTCAGTTGGCTTGGAGAAACTACTCTGTGCCCTGGGAATAAACCTGTCTTTGTCCTTACTGACACCTGAGCTACACTCTTAATGCTCCAACCCAATGCTATCAACAGCTCCTGCCTCAGAGAACTAAAACAATTCAAAGAATACAGGTCTTCAATAAATACCAATGGGTCCCTGTCTATGAACTTATTCCTTTGTGTCTAAGCCTTTGGAGCATTACACATCCATTTCTCCTTATTCACTTGCTGCAGTTCCTTTACTGGACTGAGATTTCTTTGGAAAATGTCATGCCAAAATTTCTTTTTCCCAAAAAGGGGGAAAATCTAGGATTTGACAGTAGTAACCACATTTGGAAACAAGGGGAGATAAATGACATTTCAACGTGTTTTCTATGCTCTGTCTCTGATGGCACTTGAGGTGAGGTTAGTGGAACTGATCATTTAGTCCTATTGGATGAGCTACCAACCTTCTTGTGAGGAAAATGTTCAATGGATATTGGCACAGTCCACAGGGCATCACTCATTGAGTTTCAAATAGATCCCTCAAAATCTATGCCTGGAATTATTACCCTATAAATAAAGAAACAGAACGAGGCATCAAGCACATTATAGTGGATTACAAGGCTTAGGCCCTAGATCAATGGTCATGCTCAAGCCATATTGGGCCACTGCTGCTATGAAGGCCAGGACCTGGGACCATGGTAGCCTTGGGTGAGGGGGCAGAGAGCAGGGGGTGGAGGAGCTCCTTTGGGGAAGAGGAGGGGTCCTGGGGGAAAGGGGGTTCCTGGGAAGGAGAGTCCTGGCAAGGGAAGGGTATATCAGGAGGGGAGTTGTTCCAGTCCTGTGTCACCCCTATTGTACCTGTGAGAAAACCCGAAGGCTGAGGATGGAAGTTTGATTAGGACCCCTGAGCAATAAATAACATTCGTATCTGTCTGTGTCCTGTTTTTCCCAACATTCATGCCCTAATGACATCGATTCCTACTGAAAACCAATTTTTCCCTGAAACTGGCCCATGTAGTCCTTTTCAAAATAGTCCATTTGACAGGGATATCCAGTATCTTTTTACCTTTACTTGGGAGGAAAGTCAATACACCTGGGCAGTAATGCCTCAGGGTCCCACAGAGGGTTCATCCTATGGATGACAATCTTCAGGCTATTGGATGATAGTAAGTTTTCTGCAGGCTCTCCTTTGTTATAGTATGTACATAATTTTGTTCTCTGCTCCCCTTCTCAAGATTCTTTGCATGACACCAGCATACACCTGTGAAAACTTGTGGTTTTTAAAGAGACATCAAGTGTCCAAAGAAAAATTGCAGTTTGCTCAAAACCAGCATGGGTATTTAAGGCACTTGCTGTCAGAACAAGGACTAGGTTTCAAGGCATCCTGAAAATCAAAAACCTACCACTAAGTACCAATTCTGAGGCTTTCTGGGACTGTTTGGTTTTTGCCAAAATTCAATTCCAAAATTCTCTCTTCTAGCTCAAAGTGTATGTACTTTACCAAAAAAGGACAAACTTAACCCTATCATTTGGAAAGATGGGGATGACATAGTAATTGAGACTTGAATGAAAAGTCTAAATCTATAAAAAACTTCTCAAAGTCAACACCCAAAAAAACAAGCAACCCAGTTAAGAAATGGGCAGAAGACATGAATAGACACTTTTGGGAGAAAGATAGGCAGATGGCTAACAGACACATGAAAAGATGCTCAATATCACTCATCACCAGGGAAACACAAATGAGATATCACTTTCCACTGATGAGATGTGTCAGAATGGGTAAAATTGACAACACAAGAAACCACAGGTGTTGGTGAGGATGAAGAGAAGGGGAACCGTGTTGCACTGTAGGTGGGAATGCAAAGTGGTGCAGGAGCCATTCAGGAGAACAGTAGATGAGGTTTTAAAATAACTAAAAATGGAATTAGAGGTGCTTGGGTACCTCACTTGGTGGGGTGTCTAACTCTTGATTGTGCTCAGGTCTTGATCTCATGGGCATGGGTCAAGCTCCACATGGGGCTCCACAGTGAGTATGGAGCCTCTCTCCCCCTCCACCACTCACACTTGTTCAGTCTCTATCGCTCAAATAAATACACATTAAAAGCAAAGAATAACTTAGTTTCTGCCCATGGTGGCCAAAATAAGATACTTGTATGATTTTACTCTTCCTAAACTTCCTAAGACTTCTTTTGCAGACTCGCACATCCTCTAGACAGGATGATGATCCTCACACCTCAGATATTTTGTGTTTAGGACTCATTTATGGTTTTCCTGCTATGCATGTGCAAGCTGAGGGGCCAACCTATTGTAGGAGTAGTACCACAAGTAGATCGTCTCCTGAAATAACAGCTACCCCAAGCATCCTTGTCCTAGGGAGCATCTTTGTAAACTTTATACCCAAACTCCCCATCTCATGAGAAAAATGTAGTCTGTTGTTCTTCCTGTCAGTCATTTATATGTTCATGTCTCCAGGAGTGTTATGTTCAATTACATGTCAGTGACGTTGTAAGTAAAATCGTGAATAAAGTAATGTATTCTAGGGAATCCTGGGTGGCCCAAGCGGTTAAGCCTCTGAGTTTTGATCTTGGCTAAGGTGATTTCATGGTTTGAGGTTCAGCCCCAATCAGGCTGTGCATTAATGACGTGAAGCCTCCTTGGGATTCAGTCTTCCCTTCCCTGTCCCCTCCCCTTCTTGTGCTGGAAGTCTCTCTCTCTCAAAATAAATTAATTAAAGTAAGAAAAAATGTAATCTATCTAGTAAAAAATAATAAATTACAGGCATAAAATGAAACCTTTCATAATTATCATATAAGCAGCTTGTTATTAACAATTATGTTGTTAATGGTTCCAGCAATAAGGCCAGAGTCTTAGCAGTAATATAACAGTTTTCCCTGTAATAATGAAGAAACACTTGAAATTATCTTTGAATGTGTATCTTTCAATATGAGACATTATAGTTTCCCAACTTATCTGGGTGCGGAGTTTGAAGACTGTTGCACAAAGACAGTTTAAAGGTTAGAAGGTCCTTCAAGAAACAGGGGTAAGGGAAATTGTTTCTGAATTGTAATGCAACTGACCACAGGTGAAGCTGTAGGGAAAGCTAGGATTTAGGGAATGCAGACATTGCAGATCAAGTGGTGAACATTGTGTCTTGTATCCTAGGAGAAATGTTGATGTCTTGACAGATGAAATACTCAAGGAAATCCATTAGCATGTTCAAGTATTTTCAGTCATAAGTGTAATAGTGAACTGCCTAGGACAGAAGAAAATGCAGGTGGATGTGTCAGCTGATACACATAAAAAGAAAGCTGGTGGTAGTCAATAATGAATAGACATTTCCAGCCTGAGGAACTGAAATGGATAGATGTGCTGAAGTTCACTTGGTCTATATTGAGCTTTGATGTCAATTGACTCTTTTGAAAAGAAACAGCTTACAAGGATAGTCTTTGCCAGTCTCAATTTTCTTACAAACGTCAGTGTATTGATTTTGAGAGAGAGAGAATGGGAGACTGAGAGAGAGAGAGAGAGAGAGAGAGAGAGAGAGACAAGTGAGAACCAGGGAGGGGCAGAGAGAGAGGGACAAAGAGAATCCCAAACAGGCTCTGTGCTGTCAGAGCAGAGCCTGATGTGCGGCTTGATCTCACAAACCCTGATCTCATAAACAAAATCAAGAGACCCTCAACCAACTGAGCCACCCAGTCTCATGTCAATTTCTTAGTTCAGCCTGAACAACTGGAAAGGGACAGGAATTCTGACACCCCCAAAAGGGGATAGGACATTCTTGCTCCATGGGAGTTTCAGGAGCCAACCCATTCATCACCCTGCTTTCCATTTCTGAGCATCTAGAGGTCAGTCAAGTGTTAAAAAGTAAATAGACATAGACTTTGTGAAATGGAAAGAGGACCCAGCAGTGCCTTCAACTGTTGCTATTTTGACCTTGGTCTGTACTTTCTAACTGATTCCATTCTTCTCTCCAGGTCAACATTTAGCTCAGGAAGAAGCCCCAGCAGGCAAAGCATCCCAGGATGGGAAAGGAAACTACCCCCTCCAGCAACAGGCACTGCCCTGAGCCAGCAAGACCCCACATGACTGACAGCAGTGCAGTGATTGGCCTGGCCTTCACCACCTTCATGCACCACCACCCTTCGTCCTACATTTTCTTTATATAAACCTGGAAGGATTTTCAGCAGGTTGGGGACAGTGTTTGAGATGTTGGTCACCTCTCTTCTCAGTGTTGGCCTCCGTGAAGAAAATCTCCTTCTTGTTTTATCACCATTCATCTCGCCGGTGTTCTTGCCGACTCCGGGGGTCCCACACAGACCGGGTTTGGCCACTTACCACTGACAAAATCCAAAGGCAGAGAGATGAGAGGTGGCGAAACACGAGAGGAAGTTATTTCAGGGAGGCTGACACTGCAAAGATGGCTGAATAACGTCTCAAGGACTGTCTCCAAAGTGCTGGATACACTTCCAGGTGTATGGAAGGGAAAAGGGGAGAGGTGGGTGGAGGGGCAAAAGGAGTCAGGACCTGCAGGTAGACAGTGAAGTCTGTCATTGTCCTGGAGTCAATCCAGGGTGGGGTCTTTCTGGCTCAGGGCAGTCTTTGAGGCGTGAGGGGTAGTTCCAGTTCCCCTGAGGGATACTTCGTCCTCAGGGCCTTCCTCCTGAGCCAGGAGACAAGCTGGAAGGAACCCAGTGAGGAAGTTTGAGGTCAAAATTGAGGCAGCAAAAGTCCTCTGTCTTGCCCTTGGATTTGGTCAGCCATGAGTGGCAGAACTGGGTCTGTCTGGGGCCACTGGAACCAGGTGCTCCTGTACCCTTGGGTCCTGCTTACAAAGTCATTACCACAATCTATCCAATAAACATATCCCTCATCTACCATTGTTAATACGTGTGTGTGTGTGTACGTGTGTGTGCCGAGAACACTTCCAATAGCCTCTCTTAGCAGATCTCAAGGGTACAATACACTAGTATTGAGCACACTCACCGAGGTTTAAACATTCACTACTCACACATCCTGCATTAGTAGTGCCTTTTGCCAGTTGTCCAACATCTAAACATTTCCCCCATCCTCAGCCCCTGGCAACAAACATGCTAATCTTTAATAATTTTGCCTTTTTAAAGATTTGCATGTATGTGATTTCATACAGTATATATATTTTTCTGTATGTGGCTTATTTAACTTAACAAAATATCCTCTAGCATCCTCTAAGTTGCTGGCAATGGAAAAATGTCCTTCTTTTCTGAGGCTGATACATATACCAAGAATAAATTAGATGAAGGACCTCTACTAGGAAGGAGTTAATAGCAGAGATGAACCTTTAATTTTTATTTATTGTAAATTTTATTGATTTATTTTGAGAGAGAGACAGAGAGAGAACGAGCAGGGTTGGAGCAGATAGGGAGACAGAGGATCTAAAGTGGGCCCTGTGCTGACAGCAGAGAGCCCGATGTGGGGCTCAAACTAACCAGCTGCTAGTTCATGACCTAAGCCAAGGAGGGACACTTAA